>NW_018407803.1:25581-237716 GCF_002113885.1 Mizuhopecten yessoensis | reverse complement strand
TAGGACTAAACCGGCAACTATTTTTGTTGACCTTTGTCCATGGAAGGTCCCTGCAAAATTTCATTGAAATTGGTTCAGGGGTTTTGGAGAAGAAGTCGAAAATGTAAATTGTTTACGGACACACGACGGACGACGACGGACAAAAGGCGATCGCAATAGGTCACTTGAGACTTTGTCTCAGGTGACCTAAAAAACCTATTAAAAGATTTAAACATATGACCCCTGTGACCTTGAAAGTCAAACAAGGACATTGAGTTGAACAGACTTTAATAAAGCCTTTTATCCCATCATGCTTCTGGACAAATATCATTACCCTCCACCTTTTAGTTATTCAGAAGAAGTTGTTTATAGAGTTTAACATATTTGACCCCTGTGACCTTGAATATGGGTGAAGGTCATTCATTTGAACAAACTTGGTAGCCCTTAATTCATCCCAGCATAATACTGGCCAAATATCATGGCTGGACACTGGATGCCGAACGGATGCCAGATGTCGCACCATGGCATAAGCTCACTTGCTTTTTGTGACTTTGTCTCAGGTGACCTAAAGAGGTAAATGTTACTTCAAGTGAAAAACACATCATGAAGACCACCTAGTTAGGTAAACAAAAGATAGTTACCATTGTGAAACGATCTACGTCTTCTTTACCCTTCTCTGCCTTGCCAGCCACCAACATGAGCCGACTCTGTAGGTCATGAAGAAGATCGTAGTGGTAGAGTTTTCTCTGTCTCGCTCCATTCTCATCTTCTGACACATGTAGGCTGATCACATCTTTCAGTTCCTATGGCAACAAAGAGCACAACAATGTATTATATATATTATTCAATTATAACCTTTAGATATATTGACCAAGGACGCAGTCTGAGGTCAATACATCTTTTCTCAGGACGATAAATCAAGGTATCAACCGAAGTTAAAGGCTACAATTGTTTTTACTATTTTCAAAACAGTAATGTAAGCAATCTGAAAAAATAACACAATAAAAAGCTATGGAAGTGGGACGGTGCATCGTTTGGAGACACGTTGTAATTCTATTTTTAGAAACACCCAGTCCTTCAACAAAAATCATGCACTCAAAGTCAATAGCCAATCACTTGTCGGGAATAATATAAAAGAATTATAATATAAAGTATATGTCTAACATGGACTATCAAAGTATATCAAAGTGCCAAGAGCCCTCAGGGATGCTGTGTATGAAGGATTCAAATAATGGAATAAAGGAGGTGGTATATCAGTACAGAATGGCAGTAAATAATTAAGATGTTGTAGAGTAAGGGTCATAATAGCCCATCCCTTAATCATAATTTTCAATAAAAATATATATAACAAGCAGAGTATTGCTAAAACAATACAGGTCTCTTACTGGCTACCATTAGCAGTATAAAAATAAGTATCGATGACCTTGACCAAACAGCCCTGAAATTGAAACTTGTCTGATATTAAATGGTCCTTAATTAGTGTTTCAAATCAATGGAAATCCTTCAAGGAATGAAGCTGCTACAGCGCAGACAATGATCTTTTTAAAAATAATAACAGTGACCTTGACCAGAAAACCCTGCAAACTAAAATTGTCCCGTACGATTATGGGAAAGTTTACGATTATATAAAAAAAAAAAAAAAATGTAAATAGATAATATAAATAAATAATTATGATATTATTATTACGATTTGTTATTACCATGATTAATTATACAAAAAATTAAAACAAGATTGTATTATTTCCAGTGCGTATAATCACGGACTAGTGCAAGTCCCTTGTGTATCGCTCCTTCTCTCGATATTGTAACGAAGGTTAAAGACCTATATAATTATTCAGTTTCTGGTAAATGTCAATAATATGTATATACGGTTTTAATTTTTGATGTTCAATATGTTACTTGTATTATCCTAATCATGCCATTATCTGTATTGGGAAGCTATCTACAAACTCGTTAGGCACAGCTCCCGTCGCATTGTGAAGCTATCTACAAACTCGTTAGGCACAGCTGTTGACGGCTACTTGAGTATAACATTCTCTTTCACTTTCCATTGAGACAAGAAAACTGAAGCCTACTTTATCAAGGCCAGTAATCAACAATCGTTCAACAAGTCGCGAGCATAAAACTACGCAATGATGGACAAGTGGAGAAAACTCTTACACACACACTTTATAGTATTGGAATACGAGGCGTAGTAATTTGAAGTATAGTTCGGAACTTTCACTAATTAAAAACGCTACTGTTAAAGATCTTTACATATTTTCTTTGATTTTTTTGTCTTATACAGATATATTTTACCATATGCATTGATCATATCATGAAGTAATGAACACATTATCTAAAGATCTTTCGCAGAAAGAGATACAGTGTTGTTTGTTTTTTTTGTGAAGAAATTATTCGGTCCAAAAAGTGTAGTAATTTGAGATTGATATAGTTTATGATGCTCACTGGAAAAACTCACCTTTTCGTAATAATTTAACATTTTTTCTTTGATTTATTGATCGTTTTCATATGTATTTCATTATTTTATAGCATTAATCATACCATGAAATAGTCATGACAGCATTTAAAGATCTTCCGCGGAAGAAGAAAGTCTGTTGTTTGGTTTTAATTTGCCCAGGCTTGGCGAGGACCGCTATGAATGCTGTACACAGCATCCAATAAAGTGGGCACTACAGTGACAATGACAGACTGAACAATATAATTGCCGACATATGCATGCCGATTTTATTTTTCAGATACCATTAAAGGAGAATATGGAATGATTTATGGTATTTGGATCTCCCATTTTTTCAGACCTGGTAACTCAACAAGTTGCACTGAGATGAAGAATTGTATGATAATTAAGGAAAAGCCAAATTTAAAATACATGGTAGGCCTATCTCTCATCTGAACCAAATAGCCCAGCAAGCTACTATAAGATGGGGAATAACTCATTGCATCTAATGAAGGAACCCCCCTCCTCTGCTTACAGCTAGGCCAAGTAACCTTTATACTCTCCTCGCAGCATCCTGCCTGGTACATGAATAGGTCTGCGAGCTACTTCGTGGAGGAGTCACTAGTTTCACAAGTTGTGAATAGCCTTTCTTTTATCAGAATATTCATGAAGTACCTGCTTTTAAATATTACCTGTCACACTCAGAAGGTCACTTCACCATGTATGTTTTGTTGTAATGACTGAGCTGCAACTTTTGGTTTTTTGTGCTGAATTGGTTTGTTTCTTAATTTGCTGTGTCGATGAAGATTTGATTCAAACATTTGAAATAAATACATGTTTGTAGTTTGATGTATCTTTATCCTCCAGTCATTTGTAGTTTGATGTATCTTTATCCTCCAGTCATTTGTAGTTTGATGTATCTTTATCCTCCAGTCATTTGTAGTTTGATGTATCTTTATCCTCCAGTCATTTGTAGTTTGATGTATCTTTATCCTCCAGTCATTTGTAGTTTGATGTATCTTTATCCTCCAGTCATTTGTAGTTTGATGTATCTTTATCCTCCAGTCATTTGTAGTTTGATGTATCTTTATCCTCCAGTCATTTGTAGTTTGATGTATCTTTATCCTCCAGTCATTTGTAGTTTGATGTATCTTTATCCTCCAGTCATTTGTAGTTTGATGTATCTTTATCCTCCAGTCATTTGTAGTTTGATGTATCTTTATCCTCCAGTCATTTGTAGTTTGATGTATCTTTATCCTCCAGTCATTTGTAGTTTGATGTATCTTTATCCTCCAGTCATTTGTTCAGTTTAAAAGATCAACTTACTGGATTTGAATCTCAAATAAGGGAAGTTTGCATCCAGAATAATTAGGGACATTTTGACTGACCGTTATATCATACAATTTTGATTCCATATATTTTTCATCCAGTTTTTTTTTTTAAGGTTTTATATAAAACAAGAGGCCAAATGGGCCTGCATCGCTCACCTGGAATTTATCTCATACCGCTAACCTTAAAAGTGGACTTAAATAAAGCTACAGGCAAAATATCAGTGTTGATGACTATAGGCCTTTCAAAGGAACCTGTTAAAATATTTAAACACATTTGACTCCTGTGACCTTGAATATAAGTAAAGGTCATTCATTTGAACAGACTTGGAAGCCCTTCATCCCAGCATGTTACTGGCCCAATATCATCACCCTGGGTCTTTTTGTTATTCAGAAGAAGTCATTGAAAGGTTTAAAACATATTTGACCATTGTGACCTTGAAAATGGGCAAAGGTCATTCATTTGAAAAAGGTTGGTAGCTCTTCATCCAAGCATGCTAATGACCAAATAACATCACTCTGGTCCTTTTGGTTATAAAGAAGAAGTTGTTTAAATATTTCAACATATTTGACATTCTTGTGGCCAGATATCAATATCGTGGACATAGGTTTATATTCATCCCAGCATGTTACTGGCCAAATATATAAGAAAAATTCCTCCAGACACAAACTTAAACTATAACAAGATGGCCCGCCAATATGGTTTAATATGCAACATATAAGAACAAGAGGAACCCTTATGTGAAATTTGAGAAAGATCCCTCACATACTTTTTGAGCAATAGGGCTAAATTACTTTAACTCCTAAATTCGATACGATAAAAATCACCAAAATTTGAAATGTGGAACTAGAATCATCAGGAACCTTTGTGGGAAATTTGAGAAAGCCCCCTCCTGAACATACTGAAAAATAGCGCTAATAAACTAATTTGCAAATTCAAGATGGCTGCCTGTCTGCCATTTTGGTTTTGTCATCAGTCCCAAAAAGCGTTATGCATAACTAGGGATCATGGGGAACCTTCATGTGAAATTTGAGAAAGATCCTTTCAGTTCTTTCTAAGAAATAGCGCTAACAACAATTGTTTAAGGACGGACCACGGACGCAGAGTGATTTGAAATGCCCATCACCTGATGATGATGGTGGGATAAAAATATCACACAAAAACAAACATTGAAAGAAGGCATGCAGAGAACTGTAACCAAGCTATAGGTTACTATAATAATTTTAAAGTATTAACTTAATTTTTGTACCATAATTGTTATAATTGTGTAATTTTTTAGTTCTGCATAACAAATTCATTAAAAGAAGCTTAATTAATGTGGAGAACTAATGTCACCTTACAGCACATTTCCTTGACCTTGACCTTAATGAAGCTGTAGAGATGTCTTTTAAGGTAAAGGCGGAACAACTGCATCAGTTATAATCGCAAAGAGGAATTCTACTCAGAGTGTTTTTTTTTAAATGTGGTATTTCTTCTTTAAAAAGGGCTTAAAAACATTCCACAAAAGTGACAATGGTAATATCATAGATTAACTTGAAAAAGACACTTACAGGTTTTTGTTCCCATTCCTGATTTCCCAAACGACCAACTCGATAAAACCCGGCAGTGTTTATTGCCTCGGTTTGTGCAAGGGAGGTAACTTCAACAGAACCATGAGCTTTTTTCACAGTCTTGAGCCACTCAATTTTTCTGTTGGTATCATGCTGAAACAGACGAGAACTTCTTTTGTTGATTAAATGTCAAATAAGAGGATAATTAAATAAAATTTAAGCCAAATTACTTAATGTTTAGTAACAATACATCCTATATCATTTTAACAAGAGTTAATACAGGGTGGAACAATACATGCCCATCGCCTACTTAACTGACATACTTAACATCCTTCTATTGCATTAATGTATCTAAATGTATAAACACATGGAAATGTAACAAGAAGAAACTAGAACTGTAAGCCAAAGGCTAAGTAAAACAAAGCATTGCAAACAATCCATAGTCTCCCACCAGTAATGATTTCTTTATTCACTGAGCTGTACACTTATTTAAGTATATAGGTAACTGACATACTTTCTGTACTCCCTCCCAACGGCAAAACATACTTGCAAACCAAATCGTGTTAGCCCAGATGAACCAGTTTTGCTGATATCATCCTAGTAGTTAAGGAAGAGTTGTCAGGACAAAGATTTTTAACAAAGCGCCATAACTGTTTACAAAAGGGTCGAAATGAAAACAGTACTAGTACTACCCCGATGCACAACATCAGGGGGTAATTACCATATCTGTAAACTTTCATTGAAATTGGACCATTAGTTTTGGAGACAGACAAAGGGTTTTTTTCAACAAAGGACCAAAACTTCTTTAAAAAGGGTTTGAATGAAAAAGTACTACTTGGATGCACAACATCAGGGGGCAGTAACCCAAATAGAGGACACCAAAGCAAATCCCCAATTCTGCAGGGGGTTCGACCATTAGTCGCCTCCTACATTACATGCAGTCAGGGTAACAGCAGGTGTATTCTTTTCCCAATCTTCCACCTGCAGGGATGTTGCCTAATGCCTACAATATTCCAATGTATATGTGTATACACAATACCTACTGTTTCAGAGATAATATTGGCCATTTCAATAACGTAATTCATCTGTGACCTTTGACCCCAATACCTCGAAAGTTATCAAAATCGATGCATAAACCTAGGAGGAGAAGAAGGTACAATATTTTGTCTACTGACAGACAAAGTGATTCCAGTATACCCTCCCTAACTTCATTGCGGGGGGTATAATTACAAAACGGAAGGTATATATAGTTGAGTTTATAGTGCAATAGTACACAAGCATACTAATTTTCATCAAAATCAAGCAATGGCATAATTTTCAACCACTCAGAAGCCAGGTCATAGTGGCCATTTAAACATTTGCATATAAATGAAATTGAAAGAGAAAGTGAAGAGAT
Source organism: Mizuhopecten yessoensis (assembly GCF_002113885.1). Classification (NCBI taxonomy): domain Eukaryota; kingdom Metazoa; phylum Mollusca; class Bivalvia; order Pectinida; family Pectinidae; genus Mizuhopecten; species Mizuhopecten yessoensis. The sequence continues at coordinate 231,025 of NW_018407803.1, read as the reverse complement.
AGTGAAAATACACATACAAACTAATTTTGATCAAAATTTGAAATAAACAAATTTTGACCAATAAGATGCCAGTTTAGAGTAACCATCTTTTCTAATCAGAAAACAGATATTGCAGTAGAGTGACAACAAGGCACATTTATAGTTAGAAAACAATATACCTACCAACTTCTTAGGGAGGTTGGGATCAGCGTCCAGTTCTTTCCACACCATCTTACATTTCTTCAGGAAATCTTTATAGCCTATGTCATCTGTGAGGTTGAAGATGAGTGGAGCGTATCCCGTGGTGGCGGAGTGTAAACACCGCACCTTGGCAATCTCTATATCTCCTTCTCCAGCAGAGATACTTGCCAAATCCACAAACACTTTCAGTTCCTTCAAACCAGCTAAAACCAGAAAAATCAAATTAAAAACTGTTGATCGAGTAAAACAGTAAGTTGGAGTAGTAAATGAGAAAGTGTGGGAACCTTTTTTCTCAATGAATGAAAATAGTCAAGCTTACATAAAAACATTCCATTTTATTTTTGGTTCCCTTAGCAAGAAAAAATGGCTCTTCCCAAAGCTTAAAGAGATATGCTTGTACATACTTAACTAAAAAAACACTTTAGGCAAAATGTATATGGATAAATTGGCACAAAGAACAATTATTATCAAGTTTCGATATGAATATTTGGCACTATATTGTCCAATTAATGTTCAGTTTTGCACACTTCTTTATTTTTTACTTCTATAAGTCCCTTTGGGAATCTTGATTCGGTTATGTAAAGCCGCTGACTTTGTATCCAATAATAACTGATGGTATTTTAATATATGATCGCCATGTTCTCGAACACAATGATCCACTAAGATCCTCTTTCATTTCATTGTCGGTGTAGCACAATCCTCTTCAATCTTCCATTTTCAAATCGCTAAATCTAATATATTTTCTTCTCATTTTAAATAATATCAAAAGACCAAAGGCCCCAGAAAACATTGGGTTGTAAAATAATTTGCTGTGTATGATTTAGGAAAGGGTTTTGTGTTATTTCAGCCTTGTATACTCAAATGGCTAAGGCTATTGGACTAGCTAGTATATGCTCCTATCTAGTAATGGGGCTAGCCAAACATCTGATATCCTGATCATCGCCCTATTGAATTTTTTTAAACCTCTGAATGTTAGCATCATGTTTGCAAGAAATTATATAAAATGGCGTCTTATTAAATAAATTCTACACTCTGCATTATTTGTGCCTGCTCTGGTTCCCTGTATCGGGATACCCAGTGTGAGAACCGTGAATATATATAATATTTGACCTTGACCACAATAACCCAAAAGATGCAAAGATGAATAATTAAATCAACCGACATAAAACTTACATGGCATCGACTCCTTCAACCAGAGTATAAGTGGTTCACATTTGATGAACTCTTTCAGACACTCAATATGGCGTTCGTCTACACCCCTGAGGACAGCACAGGTCTGCTCCAGGGATTGGTCCAGGGTATTCATGGCTATGTTTGTTCCACTCATCTGCAGAGATTATTTGGAGAAAGAATCATTATAGAAACCATTAGTCCACAAAATTGTTTTCCAAAGGAATTACACAAGAGCAGCTGTACCATAGCTGTACATTGGGTATCCCAGAGGGATCTTGGTGCCCACTATCATAGGATTCATTAGTTCTATGTAAGGGTGATTATAAAGTTTTGTCATGTAAACAGTCAATGCTTCTTGTGCTTCAGAGGCTGAAGTCAAATGTAAAACACCAGGTCACATAGACCTACTTTTGGAAATATGAGGGGAAAAAAGATACGATTCCCTGGAAAAATTGTTCCTAAATTGAGATGATACAAATGAAATAATACATAGGAAGTGCACAACTACATGATGACAGGGGCTCGCAATCATATCTGTAAAGTTTTTGTGAAATTGGCCTACTAGTTTAGGAAGAGTGGTTGGGGCAATAACTCTGTAAAAAAAATGGTTGAAATAGAAAAAATCTATCTAGATGAACAACATCACAGGGTATATTATTTATCATATCTGAAAACTTTTGGTGAAATTGGGCCAGTAGTTTTAGAGGAGTTGTCTGGACAAGGTTTTTTGGACAGCAGATCCAGACAGGATGATTCCAATATGCCAGCCCTTGTTGCGGGGGATATAATAACAAACTTCAACAGTCAAATACAAGAATGCCTGATCGTTGGCCATCGTTTCTCCCCCAATTAAAATCAAAATGAAACATACATAACTAAGAACTATGTCAAGAAGAGGCTATAGGAACTTTGAAGGATTCCTCTAATATTTTCTGGGAAAATATGTGATAACAAACTTTAACTGCCACAATCCAACATGGCCACCTGGCAGCCATCTTCTTTCAATCAGTCTCAAAATAAAACATCCACAACTAAGGACCAAGGGAAACCTACATATAAACTTTGAGAAAGGTTCAAGGGTGATGACACTGAACTGGGACAGGATGGGATAGAACAGCAAAGACAAAAATAGCAAGATAAAATAGGAATTACATTATATATAAGCCCGGGCAGACCTTATCCTATGGATTGGTGTGCTAAATGCAGCGAGCAGGGAAATTACATAATATGAACATACGATTTAGTGAAAACTTTTCTTCAAGTTAACACTGTCATATTTCTGTCTCTTTAGAAGAAGAAAAATCCGGAATTGATAGAAAAAAATGAGTCAGGATGCTAATCATCAAATAAACCTGATAAGTTGAAACTTACGACAGATGTGATCAGCTGGATAGGTGTAAAGTCTCCCTTCAGGTCATACTTGTCCACCACCTTCAATATGATCTCTGCTCCTTTTACAGAGTTTGCGAGATCTCTGAAAAGCTGGATCTGATCCATACGTTCCTGTATCCAGAGTCCATTTTCCTCCATCAAGGAAAATTCCTTTCCCAGTCTTTGATAATCCATATCTCCAAATACATCTTTAAATTCATCAAATTTCATGGATCCATCTTGGAGATTTTTAGTGACTCTGTTCCACCAATTCTTGGTGGGCTGCCACACCAGTTTCAACATTTCGTCAATTGTCAATGATCCAGTTTTCTGTTTGGTTGCCCTCTGTCCAGTTTTGTCCCACATGACAGTAAACACATTACTTTGTAGGCAGTGCCCCATATGTGGTATCAGATTCATGATATCCATATCTAACCCAAAGACAGTCACTTCTGGTTGGTACTGATCAAGGTGAGCTATTTCCTCCAGTTTTCTTGGCTTACACAGCTGTACCAATGGCAAACACTCTACTCTTTTCAGGTCCTCCTGGATTGTTAAAAGTGTTTTGCAATCAACTGAAAAACAAAAATCAACATATATAGCAACATGTGATCATTACCTAAATGAGTCAATCCCCATAAGCCCTGTACACAAAATTTGGTTACTCCAGGTGAAATAGTATAGAAGATGTGCCCCAGACAAACATTTTCAAAGTGAAAGGTCCAGTCATAGCTCACGGTGACCTAATTATTGCTCTCTGCCATCCCTAGATGTCCATGTAGTTTGTCCATCAAATCTGATTACTCCAGGTGAAATAGCATAGAAGATATGCCCTGGACAAACAATTTCAAAATTGAAGGTCAAAGGTCAAGTCATAGGTCACAGTGACCTAATTCTTGCACTCGCCAATATGTTCTCGTACACCAAAATTGGTTACTCCGGGTGAAATATTATAGAAAATGTGCCCCGGACTAACATTTTCAACAGTGAAGGTCAAGTCATTGGTCACAGTGACCCAATTCTTGCACTCTGCACTTTGCTATCCCCAGATGTCCTTGCACACCAAATCTGGTTACTCCAGGTGAAATAGTATATAAGATATGCCTGGACAATTTTTTTCAAAAGTTAATGTCAAAGGTCAATGCAAAGGTCACAGTGAGGTCATAGTGACGTTTTTCCTGCACTCTGCCATCCCCAGATGTCCTAGTACACCAAATCTTGTTACTCCAGGTAAAAAAGTATAGAAAATAAGTCCTGGCCAGACTTCTCAGACGGACGGAGAGCAAGTGTATAGTCCTATAGTATAGAAAAATATTAAAACTTTACCAAAATCCTATCGATGTATCCGTTATTAAGGACTTTGCTAAATATGAATTGCATCAAAATAATATCGAAGAAAAAAAATTGGCCTTAGGTTTAAACTGATATGTCAAAGCTGTGCCTTTTAGAAATGATTGGAAGAAATTTTTATATTTTTTGGTTCAGCACAGTGCGGGCGCCATTAAAGTAAGAGGAAGGGAGATCACTCTGTGACACTATCATCGAGATATGGGTCTCTTGAGGAAAGGGTAGGCAGGAATTTTTTAATCCTTTGTTTTTGGGCTACAAAGATTGGTGTAGGTATTGAATATGCATACTTAAGTTATGGTAATTATTACTGAAATGAAATGATAAATTTCCACACCAACAGTAATTAATAATTGGTTAATGTGCTAGCTGTACTTGTGACGTTTGACCATCATAGTCAACTGTGATGGAAAACTGTACTTATATATGCCACTTGTGAGCGTTGATGCAGTTTGTCTCCTTGCTGTCATGCATGTGCTAGCTAAACAAGAGGCCCAGAGGGCCTGTATTGCTCACCTGGATACCAAAGCAATCATGGCAAAATATTCTCTGAGTGAGATCAAGGTAATATGCCAGACCCCAAGGCCAATCCTTGTAGCATATCTGCATTAGAGTTTTCATGCCCAGCAATTTTATGTATGGTTATGGGGTGGGGATCTCAACTGTTTCCAAGCTTTGACTCAGAAACTAGGTCCCTAGGGTTGTGGCCAGACCCCAGGATCAATTCTAATATCATGACTGCATTTGTCTCTTTTTGCCCAGCATTTGTATATATAGTTTTGGGGTGGGGATCTCAACCGTTTCAAAGTTATGACCCAGGGGTTAAGTCTCCAAGGGTGAAGCAGTCCCCAAGGCCATCCTGGAAGCATATGTGCAATCATCTCTTTATACTCAGCAATTGTATATATCGTTATAGGCTGGGGATCTCAACCATTTCCAAGTAATACATTTTTTTGACCCCACCCCTCAGCCCCTGGGGTCAGCCCCACCATTTGTATAATTTTGAATCCCTGCCTCCCATGAATGCTTCCGACCAAATATGATCAATATCCATGGCATAGTTCTACAGAAGAAATCGTTTATAGCAATATAGCCAAATTGCCTCCTTTTTGGCCCCGCCCTCAGCCCCCTGGGGGTCAGCCCCACCATTTGTACGATTTTGAATCCCCACCACCTAGGGATGCTTCCAGTCAAATATGGTTGATATCCACTTCTTAGTTCCATGGAAGAAGTTGCTTAAAGCAATATTGCCAAATTGCCCCCTTTTTGCCCCGCCTCTCAGCCCCCTGGGGGGTCAGCTCCATCATTTGTACAATTTTGAATCCCTGACACCTATAGGGATGCTTCCAGTCAAATATGGTTCAGATATCCAATACTTAGTTCTAGAGAAGAAGTCGCTTAAAGCAATATAGCCAAATTGACTCCTTTTGGCCCCGCTCCTCAGCCCCCTGGGGGGTCAGCCCAACCATTTGTACAANTATAGCCAAATTGTCCCCTTTTTGCCCCGCCCCTCAGCCCCCTGGGGGGTCAGCCCCATCATTTGTACAATTTTGAATCCCCACCACCTAGGAATGCTTCCAGTCAAATATGGTTGATATCCACTTCTTAGTTCCAGAGAAGAAGTTGCTTAAATCAATATAGCCAAATTGACCCCTTTTGGCCCCACCCCTCAGCCCCCTGGGAGGTCAGCCCCACCATTTGTACAATTTTGAGTCCCCACCACCTAGGGATGCTTCCAGTCAAATATGGTTGATATCCACTTCTTAGTTCCAGAGCAGAAGTTGCTTAAATCAATATAGCCAAATTGACCCCTTTTGGCCCCGCCCCTCAGCCCCCTGGGAGGTCAGCCCCACCATTTGTTCAATTTTGAATTCCCTCTTCCTAGGGATGCTTCCAGTCAAATTTAGTTGAATTCCAATCAGTGGTTAAGAAGAAGAAGTCGTTTAAAGGAATTGTTGACGGACGGATGGACGGACAAACGACGACGGACGACGGACAACGGACGCAACGGTATGGCATAATCTCACATTGGTCCTTCGGACCAGGTGAGGTAATAATGTTTAGGCCCCAACTATGTATATCATTCTATCAGTACAGAATAAAAAAAACATTGACCATGCATCACAGACAGATGACACATGAGTATACTCAAGATTATACTGATGTCAACTCTAATTGTTCAAACTCTGTTGAAATCTGTCATATGATTTTGGGTAATTCGAACAGGATTGACATTATTCATTTAATTTGTTTTATATGACTGTAGGTTCACTGTATGTTTGAGACAGGTTAATAATATCATATATGGTGGTCCTAGTTGTCATATACGATCATTCACTCACATTGATCTATTATAATTTGATTTTAAGCTTGAAATATATTTCTTAAATGGTGACCATGGCAGCAACAATAAATTTTGACCGACCGAAAAAACTACAACACTTTGTCTGGACATTCAGTAGATCATCCCTACAAGTTTTGTGTTTAATCATACCATTAGAACTTCAGTTTAAGTTTTAGTAGCCACATTGTATTTAATAATTAAATATCAAATGCTTGCTAATGAAGGTTGAAATTGGAAAATACTTTAATCAACACTAAACACTCATGCCTTTTGTAAATCATTTAAATATTTACATCAGAAAACACCAAAATTTAACAAACTTCAGGCTTAGAAAACACAAAATTTCAAATGTGAAGATTAACCTTTTTTTTCCCAATACCCTCAAAGCTGACAAATTATATAATGATGTCAAATTATGCTGATATAAGGTAAATTTTGCCTCAGCAACAAGAACCCTATATCCCTTGATCAACTTTATTGCAAAAGGATATTTACTATTCCACTAAAATAACAACATTTCATTTCAACAGATTTTATTGACATGGTGTTATGGTCAAATGGATCGAATAACAGGCAATATAAATTCTTTCCATAGGTGGCTAGAGTGGTGGCTAGAGTGTTACAAGAATATTATAGAACTTAAGCTAAATATATTGTATAGATATTTTGAAATGAAAATACATCAATGTAAACGAAAAAATGTAATTAAAGGGAAGTAACTCACTTTTGATTACTTACAATACAACATAGGACATACACACACCGACACAGACACACAAACAAAACATAAATATAGTTATTAATTATCATAATTACACATGTACACATGAGTTACATTTAACATTCCATACAGTTAGGTAAATAGACCAAAATAACAATATCTTACCTTCAATTCTGCTGCACATGTTTAAAAACACAGCCACATGTTCAGACGCTTTTTTGAATGCCTTTAGTTCCTTGTATCTGAGGTCCACCATTTGTCTGATGTACGTGTCACCAATTGTTTTCTTGTCTTTCTCAAACATTATTTTCACCAGTCTTTCAAACATGTCAAAGTTTTTTGCAATGACATGCAAATCCTCCACCAAGATTGTGCCATCCTTTAGCCGTTCCATTTTGTCCAGAATGGCTGACACAGCTTGCGTGAATTTTATGTTACAGTCTTCACTCAAATGGTCAGACTTGTCAGTAACATCTGTGGGAATATAGAATGTCTTACATATACTGACAAATAGAAATGTATTTGTTCTAAACAAGAGGCCAAAGTAGGGTCTGTATCCCTCACCAGTTCCTTTTAAGTGCAACAGACAATACGGTAAACCTTCAGTCAGTTTGAATAGGCAGATAGTTCAAACACTCTTTTTGAATAATAAAAATAATAATTTTCAGTCTTGTGATAGTTCGAACCCTGCTGGGTTTATATTAAAAAGAATAATGCTGGGCTGAATTGATTTTATTAGATATTATTGCAGGGTAAGTCCTGAGTGAGTTTCCTAGAATAAATATTCAGTACTGTGCATACAGACCATCATTTGCACCAAAACCAGTGTTGCAGTGGCGATGAATTGAACTTGTAAAATGACAGATTGTTTCACCCCAATTAATCATGTTTAACGAGGCCACACTCCCAGTGAGGATTATTTGAGGAGAAACAAAGACTTGTGTTTCCATACAGCTAGGTCAACTATTACATATGTCTCAGAGGGGTTACTGGTATTGCCAGCTTCAGTTTCATTCTTCGTAGTGCTGGCAGATTTACACTTGTTTGTCTTGGGATAGAACATTTCTCTCATCTTTTTAATCGTTAATCTTTCCTTCGACTTACTATAATTGTGACTTTTTACCATGGACTATGTGGCCGTATTATGTAGGTAATCAATTTTTTCTCTGATTAATTACATGGCTACAATCACGTTATCTACAGTCTTTAATTATCACTGAACTTTCGCCATCTTTGATTATATTTGTTGTTCAATCTCATAGTACGGTGAATCATACAGTAGGAACGCTGCTTTGCTAATTAGATATATATGTAAGTGTGAAGTAATTATATATATGTAAGTGTGAAGTAATTATATATATGTAAGTGTGAAGTAATTATATATATGTAAGTGTGAAGTAATTATATATATATGTAAGTGTGAAGTAATTTATAATATATATGTAAGTGTGAAGTAATTATATATATGTAAGTGTGAAGTAATTATATATATGTAAGTATGAAGTAATTATTCAAACTGCACCTCCTTTCAACTCTACACCATATTCTATTGACATACTATCATATTGGAGCAAGTTAATCAACCGTAGCTGTGTTCTGTGAGGCCTGTGGCATGTGTTATGCTTGTAATACTGACTGAGGGTCTTTCCATCATTGGCTCCTAAATGAGTTTGCAAAGCTACCAGGAAGGCACAGTAGGATCCTGAATCGTTAGGAAATTGGACAATTAATAGACTGCAGGAAGAACTGGGATGTTTGAATGTATCATATCGGGTAGGTGCTTATAGACATTTGTGAAAAAATCAAGGATGCCAAAGCTGGGCTTGACAGTATGGAAATGTGCAATACCATGATCCCTCGGGAGGTGTTCGATCCCAAATAACTGCATGATGGTCGTCACTCAGAATCTCACTAATTAACAAATTCAGTGGAAAGTGTTTCAACCTTACAGGACTGTTACAACAGACTAGAAAACAGATTGGAAAATCAAAAACAACCAGTTCAGCGCTGCATTCCGACTGCCGCTGCAGGGAAGGAAAGTCAGAATATTAACCTGGCCTACCTAATCCATGTGTCCGAATTCAACCTGGCCTACCTAATCCATGTGTCCGAATTCAACCTGGACGCTGTATATAGAAGATTCACAGCTGACTCCCCTTCTACTACAAGTGAGAGTAGAATACACAGACTTTCAAGCTTGAATGATTTCAATGAATAGGATGTCCATTGATAGATATTCCACTCCCATATGTTTATACCACAAACCATTGTTCTTTTTTAACAATATAGAGTAGCTGGCCACAGGCTAACCTCTCCCTTTTTGCTGAGTATATATAATACAGCTGTTAACTGCCAGAAAACTTACAAAGCCTTTACAAGTCTTCTCCAATCTCCAAAATACCAGTTATGAAATGTTGATTATTATGGAATTACAACATGTCCTACTCCTCATGATCCTTAACAAAAACTTATTTCTGTTAAACCTTTTTCACCTCTTTTTAATAGGGTCTTAATTTTTGTATCACCAAACTGCCTTCACATAATCATAGTTCCAATGAAGTCGTAATTATTTCCCACTTGAAACAAGCATTCTATGATTATTTCTAATACATGTCCCCTACTGGTGCCCCAACAGATACAGAAAACAATCAGAGTCAGCATCCTTTTTACATGAATGGCGAACCATCAGAATACTTAAACCAAAACTTTAATCTGCAGATTTTAGCCAACAAAGAAGGTAAGTCAAAAACATGTAAAAAAAAATAAAAAAAAGGTAATATCTTTTCCAGTGATAATCAACAGCAATAAGCAAATATACAATATTCAGAAGCTCAGAATTTATGAGCTGGCAGATAGATACATACATATAATCCTAAACCCTTATATGATACATCATAGTACTAAGTAAATATTCATTGACATAAATAGTTATGAAAACAAACTTTTCATCTTTATTTTATCTTTGGAACTTCTTTGAATGACACTGACATCAAAAATGATGCACATTATATAATTTATATTAGTGAGTGACACATGTACAGTGTCAAATGTTGGTGAAGAAAACAGCAATAAAAGAGTTAATTATACATACAGAACATTTCCACAAAGTGTCTGAAGGGTGGCCAATTCAATGCATGGGCAAATAGTTCCTCATTGTTCAGCTTTGTCCATTGTTTCTCCAGCACATCAGACAAAAGTTTTCTGTACCGACCATTGGCCACTGTGTCTGAGTGATAACCTGTCATTGTTGATCCTTTGTCCAATACCTTTGATGGAAAAAAAGGTTGCTCGTGTACGAAGGTTGTTTTTTCATCTTAAAACGCTGAATTTTGTTTTAGTCAAATGTCAATACATTAGTATCTAGCAATGAATATCTAGAGTAAATGTGAAGGGTTTTAATTGGATCAAACACCATAAGCAGTCAGTTAGTTTCTTGGAAACTCTCCAACAGAAAGGCATCAAAGTTCCTCAAGCTGCCAATTAGACAAAAACCTATGTGACTCAAATTTGCTTAACAGTAGACAGGAGGCTGGTTAAATCTTTACAAAAGGCTGGTGAAACTTTTGGATATTTTTGTTTATTTTTATTTTTTATCAGGGACCAAAGTTTGAGGTGGACATTTTTGAGGTATATTGCAGAATTAACAATGGAGGTTAAAAACAGGGCATATTTAAAAAAATACAAACATACCTTAAATGCAATCTCAGACAGAATATCTTGAACATCATCGCCATAAATATCCACGCATTCACAATACACCGTAAGCAAACTGTCACAATTTGTCTGCAAAAAAATATTCAATCATGACATTTCAATATTGTTTGATAACGAACAAATAGAAAACACTTAATGTTAAATATTGTTTTTCTGTAAACAGGAGACCCATAAGGCCTGCACTATTCACCTGGTTTTTTTAGTCTGAACCTTTAAAGCCCTCAGGTGATCTACATAAATCTTCCTTTATGCATGCAACAACTAATCCAAGGTCCCAAAGACCAAGGATCGATGATAGATATACATTGTGTGTATATGATTATAGGGATGGCAGGCAGGACCCTGAGGGCAGTCACAGTAGCATAAGTCAATAATAAGTGTATATGTTTCTTCGTGCCTACTAATTATATATATGGCAACTGGGTGGAGATCTCAACCTTTTAAATGTTGTGACCAAGGGAGTTAATCCCTAAGGGATATGACCAGATCCCAGGGACATCATCCTTGTAGCATGGATGTATTCATTCCTATTATATGCCCACTATGTGTGGACCTATGTATGTGGTTTTATTTTGGGGATCATAAAAACTTTTAAATGGTACAGGAGTGCATTCCTCTGAGCCTTTCTAAAGGTCATACCAACTACATTTCCCAAAAAATGATCTCTTAACCCAATAAATTAAAATGGTAGCAATATCTGTGCAATCATTCAGGATGAGTAGCCTTTTTAAGATTTAAATTTCTAATTTTTCCCCATATTTGGCCAAATTATTGGCCAATTTTATGCCCCATCATACAGAGTCAATAAAGAAGTTGTATTAACTTCAATTTATAAAAATATGACCTTGCCCTCTTGGTGCTTCAGATACAGGACAAGAGATCCCAGAGGGATCTTGGCGCCCACCTTTGTACCGTCTTCATTAGTTCTTTGTCAGTTCGATCTTTTCTCTTCTTTCCTCTAATCTGTTTGATCAAGTCATGTTAACAATAAATGCACCTTGAGGTAACTTTTGATCTAAACTTAATACTGATGTGTATGAAAGCCAACCTTCAAAGTGAGTTTGTCATTTCACATATTTACTAGTACAGTACTTAATGTGAAAGAAATAGAATCGATCATTGCAATATGAGAAAGATCTGTTTAGTTCTTCTTTTAATCCATTTTGTTTTTATGATCAGTCTCAAAATATAACATACACAACGAGGGATCAAGGGGAACCTACATTTAAAATTTGAGAAAGATCCCTCCCGTACTTCCCGAGAAATAGCGATAACAAACTTTCACTATCAAAATCCAAGATGGCTGCCTGTCGGCCATGTTGTTTATCCGATCAGTCTCAAAAAAATGCCCTGCACAGCTAAGGACCAAGGGGAACCTATATATAAAATTTGAGAAAGATCCCTCTGGTACTTCTTGAGAAATAGCGATAACAAACTTTCACTATCAAAATCCAAGATGGCTGCCTGTCGGCCATGTTGTTTATCCGATCAGTCTCGAAAAAATGCCCCGCACAGCTAAGGACCAAGGGGAACCTGCATATAAAATTTGAGAAAGATCCCTCTTGGACTTCTTGAGAAATAGCGATAACAAGAACTGTTTATGGACGGACGACGGACGGACGACGGATCACGGACGCAGGGTGATTTGAATAGCCCACCATCATCTGTGGGCTAAAAAGTAAGCTTTTGATGATTAAACTGCCTCATTTTGGCTTATTTAGGCGTTTGTCATCAACAAACGTACCCCATTGTACAATATTGGACTTCCTGGTCCTACTTATGTTCAATTCTAAAATTTGGTTACAATCAAGCCCTTCAAGACAGGTAGTCTTTTGGATGCAAAAATCCACTAATTTCCCCTTAATGGGCCCTGCATGCCCCTCAGCCCAAATGGGGATGGGGAGGCACACCCTTTGTTTATACCACATTTGATTTTCCTGTCCATGTATGCATTAAAGCAAATTTGGTTCTAATACAATAAGTCCTTCAGGAGATGTAAGTGGTTTTTTTTATCTATTCCCAGTTCCAAGACAACTTAATTTTTCAGCCATTACTGATATCATTGCGTTATGCTCACTTATGCTCTCTGCACCCCTGGAATATGTCATAGCGAAATTGAAGGCACCCGGCTAGAAATATATTTGACTGGTCTCGGATAAAAATAACTGACCGATCGCTTTGCTGATACCTGTCCTTTGAAGATTACAGACGAGCGACACCTGACTTCAAGGTGGCTCAAACTGAGCCTTTGATTTTGCTATGACATATTCCAGGGGTTACGCTCACTTCTGCTCTCTGCTTCCCTGGAGTATCGAGGATGCCAAAATGCCAAAATACCTGAAAGTACTAATGGAATCATATAGGCCTTACAGTTCTGTAGAAGATGTCATTTAAAGAGAAACTAAACAACAGACATAATGACAGCCAGATATGCATCCGCATGCCTGATGACGAATGCAGGATTGTGCCATCACAAAAACTCCTAAGACTCACAGAATGTATACCCTCACTGAGCTTTTGACCATTAGAGTAACAATGTGAATATATCAAGTTTCATATAACCTCAACAAAGAATGAGTGATATTATATTTAGCAGATGTAATTAGGAACATTCACTGTCTTAATGCACACAAAAAATCTGCATAATTTAAAAGTTACATTCTGAAAACAAAATTGAGGATATGAATTCTGACCATTTAGGGTTAAAGTCATACATACATGTCTTACTAAATAATGCTTACGGGTGTAGTACACTCTGTACAGACGTTAGTCTTTAGACTTAAGCAACTTCTTCTCAGTAACCAAAAGGCCTAGGGTGATGATATAAGCTACCTGGAGTCATCTTGTCATAATAGTTGTGTCAACTGTTCAGTTATAAGTCCAGACAAGCAATTCTGTGAATTGACCTTTAATCCTTTGCTGCAACATTAACCTTGATAATACATACACTAAAGATCACAGATCTCAGAAACAATGTTCAGCAGCTACTAAGTGACAATGAATAACTCCCTTAACTCTGTTGGGGATATAACACAATACTGTAACAAATGATACTAGGCACTGAGGTATATACCTTTTTCTGCACATTTTAAAACAATGATATTTACCTTCTCAGCAATGATTTTCTTGAGCTTGCTCCTTGTTTCATCTATGTACTCTTCTCTCATTTTTCCAGGGGGCAAGTCAATTTTCAGAAAGGAATCCCATATCTAGTGTATATTATCAGAAATACAAATAAAGACAAATCCTATATACATATATATGTAAAAAGTGCAAAATGTAAAGTTGTGTATATTTGTAAGTTTCTTTTATTATGCAATTAATATAAATAAATATCAATGAAATTCCATGTTTTAAAAAAAATATTATCATTATTATTTAAGCAATTCATAACCATCTGACACCGACAATCACCATGAACATGGGCAAGTCCAAAGAATGGACAGGTCAGTATGGGCCCCGCTGTAAGCACCAAGCAAAAGCTTAAGAATTTTTTGAACCACTTTTGCATGTCTGCATATATTTCAGAAAGTCTGGCCTTCTGTTAGGGCCTTATATGATGTATTTTTACAGTATATTCCCAATTCTATTTTTTAGTAACAGAAACCTTGACCTTAGGAACTTTTTAAACCCCTATTGCACATCTGCACATCACAGTAATAATAATAATGATAATTTGAGGTTCTTATATACCGCTTTACCACAACCTAGTTTGTAGGTCCTCTCAAAGCGGTTCATAAATTATTATCCGTGGTTATAGGGCCTTTGCAACCAGCCAATATCTCTCTCAACTCCTTGGGGAGCATACAGCCGGTGCTGCCATTTCAGCGCTCACAACTGGCATTCAACATTTCTAGCACTGCCCAACCACATACTCCTTTACAGCTGATAGACTGGAACAAGCGGAGTTAAGTATCTTGCTCAAAGATACAACACAGTGATGTGCCGTGACACGCAACCCTTCGCTCAAGAGCCCGGCGTCCTACTACTAGACTACTGTGCCTCCTACAGTGTATCACCATGTGAAATTTCAGAAATTTTGGCCATCTAGCTCATAATATAATCGCCGGAAACAAAAGTGCTGACGAACAGACGGATGGATGGACAGACACCTTGATTACTATTGGGCACCTGCATTTTGTGGGGCCCTAATAAATTAGTTTTCTTTTCAGTAAGAAACATCTTATACGAAAGGTTCTTAAGAAATTAGTTCTCTATTATGTAAGACATGTATATACCAGGTGACTTAAGAAATTTATTCTCCATACAGTAAGATATGTGTCACACCAAAGGACATTAGAGATTATTCCAATGCCGTAAAATGTTGCTATACTTTATGGTGTCACAAGATGAGTCCATGCTAGGGAATAAGGTTGAGTCTCTTAATTCCATTGTCTCAATATCCAGCCATAACTAATCTAATTGTCCCACTCTCCAGCCATCACTAATCTAAGTGTCCCACTCTCCAGCCATCACTTATCTAATTGTCCCACTATCCAGCCATCACTAATCTAATTGTCCCACTCTCCAGCCATCACTAATCTAATTGTCCCACTATCTCGCCATCACTAATAAGGTTGTCCGACTATCCCTCCATCACTAATCTAAGTGTCCCACTATCCAGCCATCACTAATCTAAGTGTCCCACTCTCCAGCCATCACTAATCTAATTGTCCCACTATCCAGCCATCACTAATCTAATTGTCCCACTATCTCGCCATCACTAATAAGGTTGTCCGACTATCCCTCCATCACTAATCTAAGTGTCCCACTCTCCAGCCATCACTAATCAGGTTGTCTGACTATCCGGCCATCACTACTTTTATTGTCCCACTATCTCGCCATCACTATGTCACTTATGTCAGGTAGCATAGGTCAAAGTGAGGTTATAGTGACCTACATTTTGCACTCTGCCATCCCAAGATGTCCTTGTACACCAACTCTGGTTACTCCAGGTTAAATAGTAGAGAAGATATCCCGAGACAAACTTTTTCAAAAGTTAAGGTTAAAGAGCAAAGCATAGGTCACAGTGAGGTCACAGTGACCTAATTCTTGCACTCCGCACTCCATCATCCCAAGATGTCCTTGAACACCATATCTGGTTACTCCAGGTGAAATAGTACAGAAGATATGGCTGCGACAAACTTTTTCAAAAGTTAAGGTCAGAGGTCAAGTCATAGGTCACAGTGACCTAATTCTTGCACTCTGCATTCCGCCATTCCAAGATGTCCTTGTCCACCAAATCTGGTTACACTAGGTGAAATAGTACAGAAGAAATGCCCCGGACAAACTTTTTCAAAAGTTAAGGTCAAAGGGCAAAGCATAGCTAGGTCACAGTAAGGTCATAGTGACCTTTTTCTTGCAAATCTGGTTACTCAATGTGAAATAGTATAAAAGATATGTCCTGGGCAAACTTCATAGACATACGGCGGAGTGCAAACCTATAGTCCGCCCTGGGATCTGGTGGGGGGGCTAATTATCCCACTTTTCAGCCATCACTAATCTAATTGTCCAACTATCCACGCATCACTCACTATCCAGCCATCACTAATCTAATATTCCCACCCTCTATTCTCCACTTATCTGGTTGTCTTACTATCCAGCCACCACTAATCTAGTTGTCCTACTTTCCTATCACCACTTATCTGGTTGTCCCATTTCCTGCAACCAATAATCTGGTTGTCCCTCTATCCAGCCATCACTGATTTGGTTGTCCGACTTTCCTGCCACCACTTATCTGTTACATGCTGTGTGTGTGTATGTGCACATTGCTTGCTTAAATGTATAAAAGTGATTGTAAGCCTTTGTTTTTGTTTCACAATCATAACTTTTACTATTATCCATATGTTGTAAAGCATTTTAGAGTAATTTTACAAATAAAATAGGGCACTATATAAATGTTGTATATTATTATTAATATTATTATAATTATCTAGTAGTCCTACTTTCCTGCCAGTGATTAGGGGGGCTGATTAGCTTTTTAGTACTGTATACAATTTTCCCGGTAATCCAGTTGTTTCATGATACAATATCTTTTTCCGTGTGCAGACATTCATCCAATAACCTATCATATGAATAAAGACATAAACAGCATTCTGCTTAAAATGTAAATTAAACTATAAGTTTTAAAAACAAAATATTACCCTCAAATTTTCCTTGCAATCCGTACCAGTACAAAAAGTAGAATGTTTATATTGCAAGAATTTCAAAATGTCATTTACGACTTTTTGAAACACAGGGAGATGAATCTGTTCAGATGGTTTGTCTCTCTTTTCCTTTTCTTCCTTGTCCTTTGCATTTTGGAACAAAACCAGTGCCTGTAGCACAACTCCTGCTGCTCTGTAGATGGTAAGGGACTTGTTCTTCCGCAAGGCTTCTTCCAAGACATCTTTTCCAACCTTGTATATTCTAAACAAAGTGTCGCTACATGGAAGAAAAACAGCAATTTGTTAAAGAATGAAGTGTAATGCAGAGAGAATGTGCAGTAAAATTGTACAATTTTAAATAAAATCTGATGTGATCGACTTTTAGTGTTGTATCGAATATGTATCAACGGCACCATAAAATACTTTATTCTTTGTCTTCGTCGTATAGACACTTTACTAGCAAAACACGTGCAAAATACGATACTCCCAGGTGTGTAATCATCAATGTGAAATTTGATAACAGAACTGCTCTCATAAAAATAATTGAAATTAGTATTGTTTTCACATAGAATTTTATTACTTATTGGCTATCTAAAAGGTAGACATTAGCATAAGTCCTATGTTTATTTCTTTTAGGGCCGTTTGTTTTGTTGTTGTTTTGAGGGGGGGAGGGGGGAGATTCTGCATTAAATATTTTAATTGGTTGTATTTTGCTATTATTTCCACTTTTCTCAGATAAATGGTATCTTTGACGTGTTCCATTTCCATTTTATTCAACTAATCTGATAAAAATGTTGGTAAAAGATCATGCCTGAAAGTGTTCTATATATATAGTATAGTAGTGTCACCTTGTGCACATATTGAACAAATGATAACCGGTTTGACGGGTAATGCGCTTTTTATACCCAGCGAGACCCATACTCAATACCCCTCCATTCCTACAGAAGGAGAAGAATTTTAAATCATTTACCTGAATTTCTTCTAATGGCCTTGCCCCTCAGCCTCCAGGGGTAGGGGGGAGGGGGGGGGCACACACCCTCCATTTATACAAAACTGAGTCCCCTTTGTCTAAAGATGCTCTACATAAAATTTGGTTCAAATCCTTCCATTCATACAAAAAGAGAAGGACTTTAAATATTTCCCCCATTGTCTCTAATTGCCCTCCCCCACACATCTGCCCCCAGGGAAGCCACATTCTCCGTTTATACCAGAGTGAATTCCCCTTGCCCAAAGATGTTCTAGACTAAATTTGATTCAAACCCCTCCATTGGTACAGAAAGAGAAGAATTTTAAATCATTTATCTGAATTTCTCCTATTAGGACCCTGCCCCTCAGTCCTCATGGGGCGCCATACCCTCCATTTGTACTAAATTGAGTCCCATTTGCCTTATTTATGCTACACACCAAATTTGGTTCAAATCCCTCTATTACAGTAGCAGAATGATTTTAAACATTTTCCCCTATGTTCTTCCTTCTGGGCCATGCCCCTCTTCCTCCATGGGAGCCATACCTACCCTCCATATAAACAAAACAGAATTTCCTTTGCCAAATGATATTGTACAAAAAATTTGGTAAATCTCCCTGGGGGTTTAGTACCTTCATTTGTACACTTTTGAATCCCCATCACCAAGGGATGCTTCCAGTCAAAGTTTATATCCTTGTCTGAGTTCCAGAGGAGAAGTCGTTTAAAGCAATTTGCATGGACAAATGACTCTTTTTTGGCCCTGCCCTTAAGCCCTCTACAATTTAAAATCCCCATGACCTAGGAATGCTTCCTACCAAATATGGTTGATACCCTTCTATTACTCCAGAGAGGAAGTCTGAAAAAGCAGTAAGGCAAAATAATCCTTTTTGGCCCCGCCTGTCAGCCATTTTTTTGGTCAGATTCTCCATTTGTACAACTTTGAATCCTCACCACCTAGGGATGCTTGAGAGAAGAAGTTGAGTAAAAGAATTTGGCAAAATTACTCCTTTTGGGCCTTGCCCTTCAGCTCCCTAAGGGGTCAGTCCCTCCATTTGTACACGTTTACCTAGTGATGTTTCCAGTCAAACTTGGTTATGTTCCAAGTAGCTGTTAAGGAGAAGAAGTTGTTTCAAGAAATTGTTGATGGACGGACAACAGACAACGGATGTGGAACAGCATTATTTCATCTTGGTCCTTCACACTAGGTGGTAATGGTATAAGAAGTGTCTGCAGGATGGGAAGTTATATCTTGATACCTTTTTCTGCAGGAGGTAAATTTTATGCATGATATGGAAACCAGTTTAATGTTAAATTATTGTCATACACCCAAGGACTCTACCCACGATTGTAAGAAACTTATTAAATAATATACAACATTTTAAAAGATCTTATATTAAAGATATTTAATTAGCACTCAGAACTACTTGCGAGGTGTTTACACCAACAAAATTGAAAAATTATACAGCGTTAATAGACCACCTGAAATAATATTAAACATTTTAGACTTCTCATAAAGGTCTCTTAATACAGATCTGATTGTACATTCAAGCAATCAATGAAGATTTATTAAAATATTTCAGTTATTCACAAGGTAAAGACAAGAATGGAGACACAACGGACAAACAAGGTGCAAAATCCTGTTGTATCTCCAAGTTTCAAAACTTGAATACTAATTGATTATTAGAATAAATATTATACTTTACCATTGACTTATCCCCGAAATCTGCTCCAAGATCTGTTCCAAGCAACTCTGTATAACCTGTAACAAAATAGAAGTGACAATTGAGGAAATCTGCAGTGTTGATAAAAAGATGACATCATATTATTAAACCAGAGTCACAGAGGGCCTGTATCTCTAACCTGGATCTTTATGCCCAGCTATGGTATAAATGGCTATGGGTTGGGGGTCTCAATCATTTCAAGGTTATAGCCCAGAAATTAAGTCCCTGGCCTAGGGTTAGGGCCAGACCCAAGAAGGGTCATGATTGTGTTTGTCTCTTGATGCCAAACAATGATAAAAATGGTTATGGGGCGGGGATCTCAACCATTTCAAAGTAATGACCAAGAAATTAAATCCCTAGGGCCATACTCCAGGGTCAAATATTATATCATGATTGTGGGTTTTTTTTGATGCCCAGCAATGGTATATTGTTTTAGGTTAGGGATCTCAACTGCTTTAAAGTTTAATGGCTCAGGAAGTGAGTCTTTAGGTGTAGGGCAAGACCCCAGGGTCAATTTTTATATCATGATTGTATTCGTCTCTTGTATTCGTCTCTCTCAGCAGTTATAGGGTGGGGATATTGATAATATCCAAGTAAAAAAATATTTTTGGCCCCACCCCTCGGATCCTGTGATCATCCCCTCAACTGCTATTATTTTTAATCCTCAACCAGTGAAAAATGCTCCAGACCAAATATGGTTGATATCCTTCACTTTGTTTCAGAGGTAGCTTCAAGCAATATGGCCAAATAACCCTTTTTGGCTCTTCAGCCCTCCTGTGGGTCAGCCCCTTTTATTTGTACAATTCTGAATCATCACCACCTGAGAATGCTCCAAACCAAATATGGTTGATATCCATCTCTTATTCCCAGAGAAGAAGACACTGAAGCAATATGGCTACCTTAATTACCTCCATTTGGCCAGGCCTTTCAGCCCTTTGGGGGGATCAGCCCCTCTATTTGTACAATTTTGAATCCCCACCACCTATATAGGGATGCTTCCAGTCAAATTTTGGTCAAATCCAATCAGTGGTTTAGAAGATGTTGTTTGAAAAAATTGTTGACAAACGGACGCCACATTACGCTAATATCTTACCTTGGTCCTTTGGACCATGCAGGTAAGCTAAAATCAAGATATCCTAGAGGGATCTTGGCACCCACCATCATAAGGTCTTTATTAGTTTTATCTTAGTTTGTTCTTCTCTCTTCTTTTCTCTTGTTTCTTAGACTAATAGTCTTGTCAACGGTAATTGCACCATGAGTGTCCTTTCAAAGTAAATACTTGTTTACTTCTTGAGAAATAGTGATAACATACATAAACTGTCAAAACCAAAGATTGCTGCCTGACAACCATCTTGGTTTTTTTCCTCAATCAGTCTCAAAATCAATCAATTACTTGATTACTTGAAGACCAAACTGTCAAATTTCAGAAAGATTAGTCTTTTGGATTCTGAAATAAGAACGGTATCCTCCAAGGCCTATTTCTAGCAACAATGACCTTGACCTTAAAAACTTTTTAGTCTGCAAACTGTGGGTCTAACTTATTATTTCTGTAAGCTTAAATATTCATGATTATAAACCAAAATTACAAAAAATCAAATTTACATTGATAGTAATTTGAGGTTTTTGAAGTAAAACCAATTTTCATGATGTAATACTTACCATAACTTTAGTATGCATATACAATACCTACACCCATCTTTGTAGCCCAAAAACAAAAGATTCAAATATCCCTACCTCCCTACCGTGACGTAACCTCTATCTCGATGACAGAGCCACGGAGTGATCTCCCTTCCTCAAACCCCCTTTTATGGAGCCAGGCAGCCAGGATAAGGAGGCAAGGGGAGGAATACAGGGTGGGACTCCATAAAGTTATGGTAAGTATTATATCATGAAAATTGGTTTTACTTCAAAAACCTCAATTTCATTTCAGTAATAACTAGTAATAATTGTAACGGATGGCCGTTACAGATTAGTCCCCCAAAAGACCCCTGTTGGACTTAGGAACATAGGCAAAATCAGACAACAGCTAGATTTCGACCAATCAGAGGATCCATTTGTTACCATGGCAACTAATCTGTTCGAAACTGTTACCATTGTGTTTGGCACCCCTTAAAACCCCTATGTACCAATTCTGGGCAGAATCAGGCAACAAATTTCGACCGATTAGAGGCCTCCATTTCGTTACGATCGCAACTAAATCTTTCGTGACTGTTACCATCGTGTTTTCGCATCCCTCAAAACCCTTATGTACCAATTCTAGGCAGAATCAGACAACATCTAAATTTCGACCAATCTGAGGCCTCCATTTCGTTACCATTGCAACTGAACTTTTCGAAACTGTTACCATTTTGTTCGGAATTCCTGAAAAACCCTATGTACGTAATTTGGGCATAATCATAAAACAACTAAATTTCGACCAATCAGAGGCCTCCATTTCGTTACCATGGGAACTGAACTTTTCAAAACTGTTATCATTGTGTTCGGAATCCCTGAAAATCCCTATGTACCAATTTTGGGCAGAATCAGAAAACAACTAAATTTCGACCAATCAGAGGACTCCATTTGTTACCATGGCAACTGATCTGTTCGAAACTGTTACCATTATGTTTGGCATCCCTTAAAACCCTATGTACCAATTCTGGGCAGAATCAGACAACAAATTTCGACCGATTAGAGGCCTCCATTTCGTTACAATCGCAACTAAATCTATCGTGACTGTTACCATCGTGTTTTCGCATCCCTCAAAACCCTTATGTACCAATTCTAGGCAGAATCAGACAACATCTAAATTTCGACCAATCAGAGGCCTCCATTTCGTTACCATTGCAACTGAACTTTTCGAAACTGAAACTGTTACTATTTTGTTCGGAATTCCTGAAAACCCCTATGTACGTAATTTGGGCAGAATCATAAAACAACTAAATTTCGACTAATCAGAGGCCTCCATTTCGTTACCATGGGAACTGAACTTTTCAAAACTGTTATCATTGTGTTCGGAATTCCTGAAAATCCCTATGTACCAATTTTGGGCAGATCAGAAAACAACTAAATTTCGACCAATCAGAGGCCTCCATTTCGTTACCATTGCAACTGAACTTTTCAAATCTGTTACCATTGTGTTCGGAATCCCTAAAAAACCCTATGTACCAATTTGTGGCAGAATCAGACAACAGCTAAATTTCGACCAGTCAGAGGCCTCCATTTTCGACCAATCAGAGGCTTCCATTTCGTTAACATGACAACTGAGCTGTTCAAAACCGTTTCCATTGTTTTCGGCAGCTCTGAAAACCCTTATGTACCAATTTTCTATAAAATCGGAGCCAAAACTCCAAAACCGTAAGTAAGGTTCTTGCGGCCATCTTTGACTTCCGGTCGTGATAAAAATAGCCTGTTGNAAATTGGTTTTACTTCAAAAACCTCAATTTCATTTCAGTAATAATTACCATAACTTTAGTATGCGAATTCGTCTTACCGTAGTGGAGGCTTCGAATCCAGGCAGACCAGGCTGACGGAACAAACTCGAGACATGCTCAAGGTAGGGAAAAGGTTCAAGGAACCCCCCTAATAAAGCCCCGAAAGTAATTAAAAAAATGGAAAACCTCCCCGTGAAACGAGCAGGTGTACCACCGTGGTGCCTGATAGCATACTATTTAAAATCACTGAATTACTGTGGAGGAACAGCCACAGACTGTGCAACCACCACCGGTCCAAGGGAATACAATCCATCAGAATGAGAAGCCAAGGACCGGAGATAAAAAATCCGTGAAGGTAGTCTGTCCGCGCCAGAAAGCCACGTACATGACCTCCTGAAAGGGGGACCCATTGAGGAGGGCCCATGACGCAGTAAGGGCCCTGATCTCATGAGCTCTAACCTTATACAACGCCCGAACCTGATCATCCGAGTGGTTGTAACCGTACTTGATGACCTGACAGATCCATCTAGACACTGACTGAGAGGAGATATCCTGTTGACCCTGCTTAATGGGCAAAACCAGACAAGATCGAGCACCAGTGGCAAATTCCACTGCGAAGCCAACTGCCGGACCCTAGGCCTGTCCAACCCAAACCCAAAGCTGCCAGCGCTCTCAATGCCCCGTTCAGGGCAGAGGTCACTCTGTTCTGGATGTCGGCCTGCTCTGTCTCGGTAATCCGACCCTCAGGCAAGTCGGATACCCTATATAGACAAACCGTCAGGTAGTCTATATAAGACAGAATCTGGATGGAGAGACGCAGCAGTCTCTCCATCTTGTGGTGTTCTTTGGGACCGAACACCACCTGGTCCACCGATTTACCGGGCTAAGCTGCAAGTTCCCTCGGTTCCAGCTTAGCTGGTTGAGGGGCAAGCAGGCCATCATGTGTGGCATAGTCAGTGGCGTGCACTTCTGACAAATCGCCAACACTGAGCTGCAACCCAGCATACCATGGACTATGGGTTGAAGAAGAATTCTTCTCTAAAACCGGAGACTGGGCGGTGGCCAGAGCTGAAGACACAATGGTGCCTTCTGGCAGAGAGCGATCCGACCGAGTGGACACCAGAGGAGCCACCAAAGAACCCAAAAGGGTGGTGGACTCGGGGTCAGATGACGCCGAAGGTGGTGGGCAAACCTCCTCCCCCAAGAATCCTGGAAACGTCGGCCCTAAGGCCCC
Organism: Mizuhopecten yessoensis; assembly: GCF_002113885.1. NCBI lineage: Eukaryota > Metazoa > Mollusca > Bivalvia > Pectinida > Pectinidae > Mizuhopecten > Mizuhopecten yessoensis. Next base: position 206,697 of record NW_018407803.1, on the reverse strand, counting down.
GCATACCGGACAACACATGCTGGGCCTCAACCTCAGCAGCCTCAGGGTCACCCTCATCCTGGAAGTCCTCCTCTGAGGGCAAGCCCTCCTGAGGACCGTCATCAGAGGACTCGGAAAGACCAGCGTCAATATCCGAGCAACCAGGTGAAAGATGAACAACATCATTGTCCTCTGCCATACCAGCATCCTCAACGTCCATAGCCCCACACCATCCAGACCAAAAGCCTCGGGCGGAGGAAATGGGCCAGCCAGAGGGGCCAACCCGAGAGAAGGCTCCCCGTACCGGCGTTTAGGTGCAGTGCGCCTAACGGCCGTGACTGTAGGTTTAGGCTTAGTAGCCAAAACCCTACCCTTAGACCCAGAGACCAACGAGCCTTCCCGAGAGGCAGAAGTCCTAAAGGTCCGACACGCCTTCTTAGGACCGGCCGATAAGGCCCCCGAAGTAGCAGAAAGTTGGGGGGGGTCAACAGAACTGCTAACACCTCGCCGCGAGGGAGAGACCAAACCCCAAGGATTCCACGACGGAAATGCCATGGGATTAAACCCATATCCCGGAGGATAAGGGAAAGGTCCCGCGCGCTGGGAGTGACCCCAGAACTGGCCAAACTGGCCTGCCTGAGACTGGGGCTGGCCAACTTGCCCAAAGGGCGAAGGTGGACCGCCACTCCCTCCCGGTAGAAACCCGGACATGTACGGGCTAAGCCCGTAAATGCCGGGATGCTGCCGCAACCCAAAACCATCCGCAGGCTGGTAAGGGCGGCCCAAGGATGGTTGCCCGCAGGCACCCGTATACCCTAAGCCAGGGGAACACGGAGGCCGGAAACCGGCCCCCTGTCCAGCAAACCCCCCAGGTTCCTGGAAGAATGAAACTCGGGACCGGACCTAATAGGACCGGGTCCGGGTAACTGACCGGGAGGGTACGCCTGACCAGCATTGATGCCAGAATTAGTGAGCTGCGCGTCACTAATTCCGGTAGACACAGACGATCCCGAAAGAAAGTCTGTTGTCACACCAGGACCTGAACCCAAAAGAACGGGCCCGGCACCAAGACTGTCCCCAACGACAGCACCACCTGGAATGCTGGGATCACTGACAGAGTCAGTGACCAGCGGCCGGTAGTCCCTACCCGAAGGCAAGCGCGAAAGCTTACGGGTGTTCCCGGCCAATTCGACCCTTGGCTGTGCCAAGCCAGGGTCGGGCTGCCCCTCCCCTACTCCAGGGAGTTCCTGGACAGGAAGGGCCACCCCCTGCTCACGAGAGGGACTCGCCGAAGCAAGACCCCCCGAGACAGGAACAGAGACAGTACCACCAGACCCCTGAGAGCTGGTGGCACGACCCCTTTCTCTCTTATTTGATTTTTGAATCTTTTGTTTTTGGGCTACAAAGATGGGTGTAGGTATTGTATATGCATACTAAAGTTATGGTAATTATTACTGAAATGAAATTGACAATCTTGACAAGTAAAGGAACTAAATGTTCATTGATACAGTCTCTGTTGTCGACTATCCAATTTGCTGTCTATGGAGGAAGGGAGATAAGCCCAGTTGACTTTTGTATAAAAATATAAATACTTACCAATATTTTAAAGTATATTTATTGGTATATCAAAGAAATATGCATGCTTTGAAATAGTGTTTATTATATTTTATGAGGGATTAGATTTTCAAGATTTTGACCCAAAAAAATATAGAAAATGTAATTTTTACAAATGATAATTTCAGGAACTAAATTTTTGCGGTGTTTTAGCACAGAGTAGGGACACTCGGCATATAAAGTGTTAAATAATCAAATGAATAGGCCTTATGGCAGCATATTTAGCAACAATGCATAAGTGTATTTTGTTAAACAAATCTTAAACAAAGCTTTTAGATTAGTAATACAATCTGTTTTCCAATATCTTGTATTACTCTTTATGAATATGTATATGATTCTTTACAACCTCAAAGCTTCCACCTGACGACATTATATATGGTTATGATGTTTGTTATTGTGGCTAACTTTTAAGCTGATCATGTTATTCTGGGGATCATAATTTACAAGATACATGTAGCTGCCTGGCAACCACACTTTTCTTCCAACCAGAACTAAGGACCAGAGGGAACTTTCATGTGGAATTTGAAATACAGCAGATCTGTTCAGTATTTCTGGAGTAGCGATAACAATCATCATTTAGAGACGGACAATGGATGGATGACGAATCAAGAACAACAGGCGATTTGAATTAAGCCATCTAATGATGGCTTCATGAATATGAACATTACAGGGTATTTACATGTTTCTTAAATTGTGATTTTCAATTTGCTGAATTTCTGAATCATATAGATGTACTTAAGCTATTATATAACTGGTGAATTATATAGATTTATACAAACTACTTTTGAAGCTTTTGTATTTTTAACACTTACCTTGTGTTCTTCATCATTCAAATACCCCTTTGTATGCAATGTGAAGTAGACTTTTGCAAGGGAAATATCTGGCACAAAATAGTGCAATGAAACAATCTTTTCCAGGTCTTCAAATCTTACAACTGTCATCAAAGTCCTTGGCAGAAGATAGTCCACATGAAATAATGGAGCCATCTTGTCAATGACAACTTGAAGTTCCCTGCAATTTATATCATAAAAACTTACTGAAGTACAGCTTTTACTGATGCAAAACTATTTAATTCAGTACTTGATCAGACTTGCAAATGTCTTTTGGACTAAGTGATTCACAATTTTCATTTAGGCTGAAAGCTTATTTGATCTATAAATGCTAATAAAACTAATTATGTGTTGTCTCTCAGCAACACCAATCCCTCATTGGGTCCCTTCTTTCTGCCCCTGTGAATTGGGTTGAATTTTAAACATTCACCTCAATTTTTCCTATTGGGCCCCACCCCTCTGCCCTGAAAAGATTTAGTAATCCTCCATTAATAAACAAGAGGCCCAGATGGCCTGTATTGCTCACCTGGATAATAAAGCAACATGAAACATATACTGCAACTATTTCAAAATATTTGCTCTGTTTCTCAGCAACATCCGTCCCTCATGAATTTGGATGGATTTTAAACATTAACCTCAATTTCCCCAAATGGGCTCCATCCCTCTACCATTAAAAAACAACCCTCTTTTTATACAAAATTGAGCCCCCTTTGCCCAAGGATGCTCACCACAAAATTTTGTTAAAATCCTTCCACTGGTACAGGAGATGGATTTTGGAGGATTTCCCACAAGTTCCCCTATATATATTGGGCCCTGACCTTCTTCAACCAGGTGGGACACACCCTCCATTTATACAAAATTGAGTCCCTTTTGGCAAGGCAGCTCTATACAGTTTTAAAATCCCTCAAATCATACTAAAAGAGAAGGATTTTAATCATTTATTACTATGTTCCCCTATTGGGCCTCACCTCTCTGTCTCCAGTAGGGTCACACTATCCCTTTGATTAAAATTGAATTCCCTTTGCCCAAGGATGCTCCAGGCCAAATTTGGATAAAATTTCCCCAATAATACAGAAGAAGGGGATTTTAAAGATTTAAACGTTAAATTCCCTTATTTGGCTCTGCCTATCTGCACCCAGAAGGGAACTATACTCTCTGTAAATACAATTCGAGTCTCCCTTGCCAAATGGTGCTCTGAGCCAAATTTAGTTAAAAACCCTCCTTTCCTATGGAAGAAGAGGGATTTTTAAAATTTTTACCTAAGTTCCCCTATTGGGCCCGCCCCTCTTCCCAAAAGGGCTGGGGGTGGGGGGCTTGCACACACACCAGTTATACAAAATTGATTCCCCTTTGCCCAGGAATGCTCTGGACAAAATTTGGCTAAAAATCCCTCCAATCATTTACCTCAAATTTTCCCCTATTGGGCCCCACCTCACTGCCTTCAGGGTGGCAACACTTTCTGTTTATACAAAATAAAGTCCCCTTGGCCCAAGAAAGCAGTAATTTGTTTAAATCCTTCTAATCATAATACAGAAGAAAGATTTTAAACATTTATTATCTCAATTTCCCCTATTAGGCACCTCCCCTCTGCCCCCAAGGGGCTATACTCTCTGTTTATACAAAATTGGGTTCCCCTTGCCCAGGGATGCTCTGGACCAAATCTGTCTAAAATCCCTCCAATCAAACAATCTCCACTTGTTCTAAGTATATTATGACCAGAAGGAATGCTATACTGGGTGCATTCGGCATGGTATTTCAGTGAGGTAGCACTATAAAGTAGGTAACAGATCCTGCTACCGCAACAAGGCAATTACAGCAACATAGCCTGTCTCTAGCAAACATACACTCATGCATGCATATACTACAAACATGGAAGCATGTCTTTAAATGACCCTATACAACCAAAACCAATCTAAGGATGCATGGAGAGATGGACAGATGGACAGACACAACGTGTGACAGCTATATCCCTTCTTCCCTCTCAATTAATAAAAAAAATCAATAAAATTCAAGATAAACAATATTGATGATTATTTTGATATTTTGCTTTATTATAAGAAGTAAGACAAGGAGATCATTAACAATTTACAAAAATGTCTATAAACAGTTCTAAAATATGACCCATTGGGACTTATTCTTCATGGGTTGGGGTAACTCTAGGGATAATCCTGATAGAATATGTGTATTTTGTCTTTTCATACTCAGCAATGGCATATATTTTCACACAGCTGGTCTACATAACATACCAAAGTATCATGACATAGACAAAATGGTTCTTAGGATATTGTTGTTTCAAGTTTTTAACATATTTGACCCCTGTGACCTTGAAAGTAGGTCACGGTCATTTTAATGAGGAGCATTCAATCCCAGGTATCTACTGTCCAAATATCATGACCCTGGGAATTATATAGAACTTGAGGAGAATATTGTTAAAGCATTTAACCAATGTTGACCTTTGACCCCAGACTACCACTGAAAGTTGACCTTTGATCTCATTACTGTAATGAAGAAAAATATTTGCACTGCTGGTCTACATGACATACCCAAGTATCATGACTAATCCAAATGGTTTTTAGGATATTGTTGTTTCAGGTTTTTAACATATTTGACCCCTGTGACCTTGAAAGTAGGTCACGGTCATTTTAATGAGTAGCATTCAACCCCAGGTACCTACTGGCTAAATATCATGACCCTGAGCCTTATGTTACCTGAGAAGAAGATTGTTAGAGCTTTTAGCCCACATTGACATTTGACCCCTGACTATCACTTAAAGTTGACCTTTGACCTCTTTACTGTAGTAATAAAATATTTGTACTGCTGGTCTACATAACATACCAAAGTATCATGACTCTAGTCCAAATGGTTCTTAGGCTATTGTTGTTTAAAGTTTTTACCATACTTGACCCCTGTGATCTTAAAAGTGGGTCAAGGTCATATTAATTAGGAAACCTTATAGCATTCAACCCTGGGTACCTACTGGCCAAATATCATGACCTTGGGCCTTATGGAACTTAAGAAGAAGATTGTCAAAGCCTTTAACCCATGTTGACCTTTGACCCCTGACTAGCACTTAAAAGTTGACCTTTAAACTATTTATTATAATAAAGAAAAAGATTCACACAGCTGGTCTACATAACATACCAAAGTATTATGACTCTAGTCTAAATTGCTATTGGGATATTGTTGTTTTTACCATATTTGACCCCTGTGACCTAGAAAGTAAGTTGAGTAAAACGAGTATCATCAATCTAATATGAAGGATAACAAATTACAGATTCTTTTTATCATATAATACAAAGTAAACTATATAATTGTGAACTGAAACAAATATTTTGCGCTTGGCCGCCCCTGAAACAATGAAAACTGCATCTTCACAATGACGTGACGTCACATTGATTGTTCCTTGTCGATTGTGACATCATTTCCGAAGCGATATTACACACGTTACATAAACATAATAATGTGATGGCTTTATGACACTTTATAACATGGTATTCATATGATAAATATGGATATCAAGTGGGGAATTGAACTCTTTCCATATTATGACCAAGGGACTAAGTCCATATGGGCATGGTTAGAACAGTGCCCAATCCTGGTAGTATATCTGTATTTGTCTTTTTATGCCCAGCCATTGTAAATATGGTTATAGGTTGGGGATGTTATCTATTTCCAAGTTGTGATAATATGACCAAGTCTCTAAGGGTGGCACCAGACACCAGGATCAATTATGATAGCATCACTGTGGTCATCTGGTAATGCTAAGCAATTCGATATATTGCATGGTTATGTGTAGGAGTCTTAACCTTTTTAAAGTTAAGACCTAGGGACTCTCTTTAAGGGTGGAGCTCATGGGCATTCCTCTCTAAAGAGGCTCCACCATTATGCAATTAACAAGCAGAATTCGTTGAAACTATCACAAAATAGTTATGTCACTATGTAGGGGTGATTTTATGAACCAACTGATCAACTGGTGATTTTTCTGGAAAAAAATACCAAAAACGTGAGTTTTCGTTTATTTTGATATTTACCGATGTTTTGGTGTGTGGCAGTGTTTGGCACAGGAACAACAATAAAAAGATCAAAAGAAGCATTGCTAATCAACCCTATAAATATTTTATTTATTACAACAAGAGGCCCATGGGCCTAAAGGGTCATGTGAGTTCTACAGTATTAATTTTTGTTGAAATATGAAGTGGAGATAATGGTGTCAATCATCCCTACCGAAATTTGAGTAAAAAATAGTTAAGTATAACTTTAAGTTAAGTTTGTCAGAACATTGAAGTTGATCATTCCTAGACAGAGTTTCAATTAATTTGGCTGTAAGAACTTGATTTTAAGTTTTAAATATTTTTTTCCAAAATGGCAACCATGGCGGTCGTATTGGATTTTTGATGGACCTGGAAAAAAACACTTTTGCCAGGACCATGAGTAGAACTTGATTTTAAGTTTGAAATAGTTTTTCAAAATGGCGGCCATGGTAGCCATATTCGATTTCTGATCGACCCAAAAAATAACAACACTTTGTCAGGACCATGAGTTGATCATTACTACCAAGTTTCAGTTAAATCAGCCCAGTAGAACTTGACTTTAAGTTTGAAATAGTTTTTGAAAATGGCAGACATGGTGGCCATATTGGATTTCTGATTGACCCAAAAATAACAAAACTTTGTCAGGACCATGAGTTGATACTTTCTACTAAGTTTTAGTTAAATAGGCCCAGTAGAACTTGACTTCTGATCGACCTGAAAAATAACAACACTTGGTCAGGCAGTTGTCAGTAACATTCCTATGAAGTAACAATGAAATCCCTTTGACAGTATTTCAGCTTAAGTTGAAAATTTAAAACGTTAACAGACAACGCCCGACGACGGACGAAAACGGATAGCTTTAGCTAAAGCTCAGGTGACCTAAAAAGAGTGAAACATTGAACGAAATACACACAATGGCTTTATAATTCATTTATTTTACATGTTGAAATAATTTTTATCCTGATGAGAGTTTTCTGTCTTGAAAAAAATTGGAACATTTTGCAGAGGGTTAAATTATGATATCAAAATTGTCAATTTATTCTTCTTTTATGGAAACCAAATAACTCTCAATCATGCACACTTAGGAAATCATTCCACAGCCTGCTAGTGCATTGTATATTTACATGTCATGTACATATGTAGCCAGAGGCTATCACATGGTATGCTGTTTCTCACGTGCACCCACACATGCATTTTCATAGGGAACTTGATATTTTACAAAACATTATTTACACAGAGTACTGCATTTGTAAACAAGGCAAAGTATTGAAAGGCAATCCATAGTCCTCCACCAGTGAAGATTTCTATATTTAAAGAAAAGTACATTCATGTCAGGAAGCATAGGTCATAGTGACCTACTTCTTGCACTCCACCATCCCAAGATGTCCTTGTACACCATCTGGTTACTCCAAGTGAAATAGTATAGAAGATATGCCCCGAACAAACTTTAAAATTTAAAGGTCAAAGGTCAAGTCATACTTCACAGTGACTCAATTCTTGCACTTTACACTCTGTCATTCCAAGATGTCCTTGTACACAAAATCTGGATACTCCAGGTGAAATAACATAGAAGATATGCCCTGGATAAACATTTTCAAAATCAAAGGTCAAAGGTCAAGTCATAGGTCACAGTGACCTAATTCTTTGACTCTGCACTCTGCCATTCAAAAATGTCCTTGTACACAAATCTGGTTACTCCAGTTGAAATAGTATAGAAGATGTGCCATGGACAAACTTCTTGGACGGACGGAAAGAAAGAAGGAAGGACGGACGGAGGTAATGACGGACGGAGTGAAAATTTATAGTCCCCCCCCCTCCTGGAACTGGTGGGTGACTAAAAATGATTTACTTGGCAGAGCGTATTTCCTGAAATCATCTGCTCTCATGTCAGTGTCTTCCCATGAGTCAACTTATGTCTTTGTATCACAAGTTTTATTTCTGAAGTACGTGTGATTGCACATTTCCAAGTGAAGTCTCCATATTGGGTGTTGACATTTCATCGTCAAGCATGTTGTATTATCCTTTCTGGAGGATCTTGGTCTAAAGCTGCATTTTTAGCTACAAACTTGTACACAAGATATAAATATTTACCCTTTTTTACTACAATTTACACTAGGGCTTGAAATGCTTAGCATTTGTATACATGGTCTGTCAATTGGTAGGGGTCTTAACTGTTCTCATGTAATGACCCTTTTTGGTCCTGCCTTTCAACTCTCAGGTTTAGGTCCTCCAACCAAATATGGTATATAACCATACTATAGTGTTGCTTAAATCAATATGTTCCAAATTACTCCTTTTTTGCCCTGCCCTCAGGCCTCTGAGGAAGCAGCCACAAAATTGTTTTACAATTTATATCCCTGCTGTCTGAGAATGCTTCTAACAAAATATGGTTCATATCTGTGACATATACAAGAAAAAGAAAGGTTAACAAGGAATGTAACAGGGGCCTCTATATCATGTTTTGCTAAGGTGGCTCCAAACATCGTCATCAGCGTCCATTTTCGTGATGTACTTCCGGAAAAAGTACAGCTCGGACTCAATTATCTTGATCGAAATGTGCATGTACACCGTGTCGTCATTTCCGTATTGCGTATCGGGCATTCAATATCGTAGTGCAAATTATAGTAACACCTGGGCCATTTTCATTTAAACGGTCAAACCGATCAGACCACTGTTGTTTGTTTATTAAATAAGGTCGAACCTAGTAATATGATGCTCATGCTTTCAGGCAACCTTGAGAAAGCCTTGCAAGGCCTGCATACACATTTGCAGGTCCGCCTGGATTTATACCCGAAATTGTTACATTTATAAACGGTCAAACCGGTTGTTCCGCATAAACGAACAGGCCCCTGGTAAACAATAGTACACGTGCGTGCTGATGATATGTCGACACCTGATATCGAGATTTTACCGGGAAATGTATAATCACACATACTTCAGGAATAAAGCTTTCCAATTCATAGACATAAACAGACTCACGGGAAGACAGTGACATGAGACCAGACGACCTCAAGAAGGTCATATAGGAAACACATGGAATGCGGACGTACCAACCTCACATGTGCATATCAAGTGCTTACACGATTTTCATAAGCTCGAGGTCGTTACGATTTTCGCTGTTGAGGGAGTGTCGCTCTGTCAATTAAATCCTGTTTACAAATGTAGACTACTTACTCTGTGAAAATAATGTTTTGTAAAATATCAAGATACCTATGAAATGCATGTGTGAGTGCACGTGAGAACGGCATATTATGTGATAGCCTCTGGTCACATATGTACCTGACATGTAATTATAAATATACCGTAAGTTAGCGGACTGTGGAATGATGTCCAAAGTGTACATGACTGAGGGTAATTTGGTTCCATTAAAGAAGAATAAATTGATAATTTTGATATCATATTTTTGATTTATTTCCTTCATTTTTGTTATATGTAAACAGAGACAACTGTCATTGTGTAAATATCATCCCTCTGCAAAAAGTTCCGATTTTTTTCAGGGAAGATAACTCTCTCCCGGATCAAAGTGATTGTAAAATGTAAAATAAATTAATTATAAAGCCATTGTGTATATTTTGTTCAATTTCCTACTCTATATCTATAGATCTTTGTGTCCTGTTTGCTTTTAGCTTGTAGATAATCATTTTTATCCGTACAAATTCAACAAGAGGCCCAATGGGCCTGCATCGCTCACCTGTTATAAATCTCACACTTGTAACCTTAAAAGTGATCTAAAATAAAGCTACAGGCAAAATATCAGTATTTATGATTAAAATTCATTCAAAAGACCCCTTTTTTTTTTTTTAAACATTCCACCCCTGTGATTGAAAGTCGAACAAAGTCATTATGTTGAACAAATTTTATAGCCTTTCATCTCAGGATGCAATTTGCAAAGTATCAACATTCTGGGACCCATGGTTATTCAGAAGAGGTCGTTTAAAGATTTTAAACAAATTTGACCCCTGTGACCTTGAATATAAGTCAAAGTCATTCTCTTTAACAAACATAGTAGTCCTTGATCCCAGCATGCTACTGACTAAATATCAACATCCTGAGCCTTTTGGTTCTTCAGAACGAGTTGTTTAAATATTTTGAACATATTTGCTCCTTGCGACCTTGAATATGATTCAAGGTCATACATTTAAACAAACTTTTTAACAAACTATGTAGCCCTTCATCCCAGTTTGCTTCTGGCCAAATATCGACACCCTAGGCCTTTTGGTTAATAAGAAGAAGTCGATTAAAGTAAAATATTGACGACGGACGGACGCTGCGCCACGGCATAAGCTCACTTGGCACTTCGTGCCAGGTGAGCTAATAAAAAACACTTTGTGTAACATTTGTTACATATTTTGCAATAAATAAAGTATTTGAAGGGTTAATTAGAAATGCTTCTTTTCATTTTTTCATTCATGTTATTGTTCCGAACAATGCCACACACAAAAAATACCGGAAAATATCAAAACTGGCGAAAATTCAATTTTTTGGTATTTTTTCCAAAAAACTCCCCAAACTATCGGAATGTTCAGATTTTCAAAAAATTAACTCTGCATAGTTGCATAACCATTATATGAAAGTTTCAACGAATTTTGCTGGTTAATTGCGAAAGTGTGGAGCCACCTTAAAGCATGTTAAATTTTGAAAAATTTGTTACTGTTATGCGATACTTTGGGACGTTGACATCATGTTTTAAGTTTTTGAAATATTTTATATTGAGATCACTAAACCAGGGATATACTAAAGGATCTTTTTCCACAAATCAAAGGCTAGGTATTATTACATGTATTCCAAAAGGAGAAAAACCAAGACAATTTTTAAACAAGAGGCCCAATGGGCCTGCATCGCTCACCTGGTATTAATCTCACACTTGTAATCATAAGATTTCATAAGAGCCTATTAAAAGATTTAAACATATGACGCCTATGACCTTGATTGTCAAACAAGAACATTAGGTTGAAAGTGGATCAAGGTCATTCATTTGAACTAACTTGGTAGTCCTTCATCCCAGCATGCTACAGGCCCAATTTCAGTACCCTGGGCCTTTTGGTTATTGAGAAGAAGTTGATTGAAGATTTTAAGACATTTTACCCCTGTCACCTTGAAAGTTGGTCAAGGTCATTCATTTTAACAAACTTTGTAGCCCTTCATCCCAGCATGCTACAGGCCCAATTACAGTAGTCTGGGCTTTTTGGTTATTGAGAAGAAGTCGTTTGAAGATTTTAAGACATCTGACCCCAGTGACCTTGAAAGTAGATCAAGGTCATTCATTTGAACAAACTTAGGAGCCCTTCATCCCAGCATGCTACAGGCCCAATTACAGTAGTCTGGGCTTTTTGGTTATTGAGAAGAAGTTGTTTGAAGATTTTAATATATTTGACCCCTGTGACCTTGAAAGTGGGTCAAGGTCATTTATTTGAACAAACTTGGTAGCCCTTGATTCCAGTATGCTACTGGCCAAATATCATCATCCTAGGCCTTTTGGTTACTGAGAAGTTGTTTAAAGTAAAAAGTTGATGCCGGACAGACGGACAGACGGACGACGGATGACAGACAGACGACGGACGCCGCACCATGGCATAAGCTCACTTGCCCTTCGGGCTGGTGAGATAAAAATTCAGTCAAGACGTCTACCACCATAGATGGAAATTAAAATGGGGGATTACAAAATTTAACCTTCTTGGAATAGATTACTCTGTCAACTTAGATGAAATGATTAACATTAACTATAATAAAGCTATACAAAATTTAGATTATTCATAACTACAATGGTCTAAAAGAATACTTACACCAATAGGTAGAATAATTGTTTTAAAAACATTTAATACTTTCAAAAATGATTCATCTCCTTATGACTATACCGAATCCAGACAGAGCTTTTATTAAAACATTGAATTCTACTTTTTTTAAAGTTATATGGCAATGACCTATTGATAAAGTGAAAAGGAACACTCTAATTAAACAATACAACAAAGGAGGTTTAAAAATGATAGATATAGCGAACTTTATTGATAGTTTAAAATCTACTTGGGTAAGAAGACTTTTGACATCTAGTGATAGGGAATGGAAAAACATGTTTGAACATGGAATATGTCCCATACAGTGCCTTTCAAAATTTGGTGAAGGTTTCTTTGAAAACTTAAATATAACAAATTTATTTTGGAAAGAAGTCCTAAATACATGGATAAAAGTGTCAAAACTTAATAAAATAAGAACCAAAACTGACCTTCTTACCTCCCCTTTATGGTACAATTCTAACTTTAAGATAGGGAATCAATACATTTACTTTGAAGACTGGCATAAGGAAGGTGTAAATACAGTAGTTGACATAATGAAAGGAGATGGAGCATTTCTAAATTTTGAAGATTTCAAAGACAAGTTTTCTGTAATATCGAATAATTTCTTAAGTTACCAGAGTCTGTGTGCATCCATTAAATCTGTGATTAAAAAATGTAAGGTATATCTGAATAACAATACTATTGTAAGACCTTATTAACCTTTTCACACTCAAATTCTATTTAAAAGTAAAAAAGGCAGTGGAGATTTCTATTATACACTTACAGAGCAAAACCACAAAAACATAGCTAATACATCAGAAATTAAATGGAAAATAAATCCTATTTTCCAATATTTGAACTGAAATACAATTTATTTACTACCCTTTAAGGCTACCAAAGATACAAAACTACAATGGTTCCAGTATAAAATTCAAAATCAAATTCTACCAGTCAATAAATATTTGAAAAAGATTGGCCGGCATAACAAATAATGACAAGTGTAACCTATGCAAAAATAATGTAGAAGATTTAGAACATACGTTTTGAGAATGTAATGAAGCTCAGGTCATTTGGACCAAACTAGAAGAATGGATAAAACAAAAAACAAATAAAACAGTAGTTTTTGATTTGAAAATGATATTGTTTGGACATACAGTTAACATTGTCACATCACAACCTCTCAACTTCCTTATATTACTTACAAAATACTTTATTTTTTGTGCATCAAAAAGACAAGACAGAGTTAACTTCAACTTGTTAAAAGAATTTATTGCACAAAGATATACAATCGAAAAAGTTGTTCACATAAATACATGTAAACAAATTTTTTTTTTTCAAATATGGGAAGAGTGGGAAAATGTATTTACATAAAAACAACAACATTGATAAGTTGCAACCTATCCATATGACATAAAGATGTAACTATTTTAGAATAAGATTTCTTACTTTCTTAGGTAGTAAATTAAGCTTCCCCCTACATTTGTATAGCAGATTGTTTATAGGTTATAGGACTCTATATATATATCCATATATGTTTATGCATGAAATACAATTGAAAACATATATAAAGAGTGAAGGAGTGTTACAATGAAAACACCTACATATAATGCACTATTTTATTTTAAATGGATTTACTTGTATACTATGTATACATGTTTATACACATTTCATATCCTGATATTAAAAGAATAGCTGACTTATATACAATATGTATCTATATAATTTTTATACTTAGTTCAATTGAAGTTCACTTAAATAGCAATGTAGATAGAAATTATTATTAAGTCAGAATATATATATGGATATATATATTGCCTTGTAATAGTTTATGTCTTTGTGGTGTGATGTAAATGTATACAGTAGGTGATGTTTAGTTATAGGTAATGTTTGGTAAAAAAAAATAAAAAAAAATCTCAGATACTGAACTCCAGAACTCATCCCAAGCAAGCAAAAAAAATCAAGGATGTGACTCCTATGAGAGGATATGTTTACATGATATATGTATACTCATATGATATTTTACATGATGTATCTGTCAAGATGCTGCTGTGTATAAGACAAGTGAGTTTGTCGTCTCTCATATCTTCCAGTATAGTACTTAATGTGAAAGAAATCAAACTGATTATTGCAATATGAGAAAGATCTGTTAAGTTCTTCCAGGGGCCATCTTGTTTTTATGATCACACTCAAAAACAAAACATGCACATCTAAGGACCAAAGAGAACCTATATATGAAATTTAAGAAAGATATTTAAGTACTTTCTGAAAAATAGGGTTCACAAACCTTAACTGTCTAAATCAAAGAATGCCGCCTGTCGGCCATTTTGTTTAATTGATCAGTCTCAAAAGTAAACATGCACAATAAGAGACCAAGGGAACCTACATATGAAATTTGAGAAAGATCCCTCCAGTACTTTCTGAGAAATAGCGATAGCAAGAATTGTTTGAGGTCATGATTGACAATGGTAGGATGGACCAGGGACCATGAACCACGGACCACGGACGACGGGCCATTCGATTAGCCCACCATCATCAGATGGTAGGCTTAAAACAGTTGCATTATCATGATAAATGTGAAATGTTGAGCAATAAAGGGAAATGCAAAGGAACATGAGGCCCAGAGGGCGTGTATCTATCACCTAAATATCTAAGCAATCATGGCAAAATATGATCCCAGGGAGAGGGCTTGACCCTAAGGCCAATCCTTGTAGCATTAGATTTTTCATTATCAGCAATTGTATGTATCGTTATGGGGTGGGGATCTCAACTGTTTCAAAATTATGACCCAGGGGTTATGTATGCAAGTGTGGGGCAGACAATGCGGTTAAATTCTAATATCATGACTGCATTCGTCTTTTTTATGCTCAGCAATTGTATATATAGTTTTGGGATGGGGATCTCAACCATTTCGAAGTTATGAACGAGGGCTTAAGTCTCCAAGGGTGAGGCAGACCCTAGGGCCCTCCTGGAAGCATATGTGCATTTGTCTCTTTATACTCAGCAATCGTATATATAGTTATAGGGTCGGTGTCTCAACTGTTTCTAAGTTGTGATGCAGAAACTAGGTTCCCTAGGAGTGTGGCCAGACATAAGGATTAATGCTAATATCATGATTGTGTTTGTCTCTGTATGCCCATAGTTGTAAAAGTAGTTTTGGGACGGGGATCTCAACCATTTCAAAGTTATGACCCAGAGACTAAGTTTCTGAGGGTGGAGCCAGATCCCAAAGCCCTCCTGGAAGCATGTGTGCATCCATCTCTTCATATTTAGCAATTGTATATGGTCATAGGATGGGGATCTCAACCATTTCCAAGTTATGAACTATTTTTGGGCCCCCCCCCCCCCTAGCCCAGGGACTAGCTTGTCCATTTGTATAGTTTTGAATCCCAACCACCTTAGGATGCTTGCAACCAAATACTGTTGATATCTATCACTAAGTTTCAGAGATGAAGTTGCTGAAAGCAATATAAAGCCAAAATACACATTTTGACCCCAACCTCAGCCCCCTGGTGGGTCAGCCCTACCATTGTACAATTTTGAATTTCCACCACCTAAGGATGCTATCCATCAAATATGGATGATATTCATCTGTTAGTTACAGAGAAGAAGCTGCTTAAAGCAATATATAGCCAAACTATCCTTTCTGGCCCCTACCCTTAGCCCCTGGGGAGTCAGCCTGACTGTTTGTACACTTTTGAATCCCCACCACCTAGGGATGCTACCAGTCAAATATGGTTGATATCCATTGCTTAGTTCCAGAGAAGTCGCTTAAACTAATATAGCCAAATAACCCTTTTTGGCCCAGCCCCGCAGCCTCCTTGTTGGTCAGCCCATTCATTTGTTCAATTTTGAATCTCAACCTCCAATGAGTACTTCCAACCAAATATGATTGATGTCCAGTGCCTAGTTCTAGAAAAGAAGTTGTTCAGAGTAATATAGCCAAATTGCCCCCTTTTCGCCCCTTTTCGTCCCACCTCTCTACCCTTTGGGGGGTCAGCCCCACCATTTGCAAAAATTTGATTCCCTACCACCTAGGGATGCTTCAATTTAAATTTAGTTAAATTCCAATGAGTGGTTAAGAAGAAGAGGCTGTTTGAAGAAAATGTTGATGCACAGATAACAGATGGACAGCAGATGATGGACGCCACACTATGGCATAAGCTCACCTTAATCCTTCAGACCAGGTGAGCTAAAAAAGCAATTGAATTTAACATACTCACTCATTCCATCTTGGCTTGTCTTTGAACTTGTCATTTGCTTTCGAATACTTTGTGACACCCCACCAAACTGGTTTAGTGTCTCTGTGTCCAATTTGTCTTTCAGGAATTTCGAATGGAAAGCTTTCACCCCACAGGAAATGAAGCATCGGTATACAGGAGAGCCATGCAACATCTTGGGTTTTCCCAGCTATAAAGTTGACCATCTGCTGCATTGAATGTGTCACAGCACTGTAAAACATCATTACATTTCTATCTCTGTATCAAAAAACCTCCTTGAGACATAAATAACAGTTTCTGAATGTACGCTTGAGTCTCAATGTGAAATCTTACCAACAATTCTGACATTGGCATTTAATGCAAAGACAAAATTTCTAAATTGGTATTTGGGGTTTTTTCCATCAAATTACTTTTTTTTTAACCACATTTAATAGAACATGAGTTTTCCAAAACAAGAGGCCCAGTGGGACAACATCACTCACCTGGCATTAATCTCACACATGTAAGCTTTAATTGTCTAACAAGGTCATTCAGTTAAACAAACTTGGTAGCACTTCATCCGCACAAGCTTCTGGCCAAATATCCTTTCTCATGGCCTGTCAGCTATTCAGAACATTTTATTTTCAACAGTTAATCAACACATTTAACCCCAGTAACCTTGAGTATAAGTGAAGGTAATTCATTAAATAAATAAGATAGCCATTTCAACCTAGCATGCTACCGACCAAATATCCCTATATCTCTTGTTATTGTCTTGTGACCTTGAATATGGATGAAGATAATTCATTTGAATTATGGCCTTTCATTCCGGTATGATACCAGACAAATATCACCATCCTAGACCTCTTGATTATTAAAAGAAGTAATTTAAAGCTTTCCAACCAGTTTGGCCCAGGTGACCTTGAATATAATTGAAGGTCATTCATTTAAACCAATGATAGACATTTTTTCCAGCATGTTACTTGCCAAATATCATCACCCTAGGCCTCTTAGTTATTCAGAAGAAGTCATTAAAGTAATTTCAACCAATTTGACCCCACTGACCATGATTACAGGTGAAAGTCTTTCATTTCTACAAATTTAATAGCTCTTTATCCCAACATGTGTCTGGCTGTATATCACCATCCTAGGCCTTGTGGTAATTCAAAAGAAGTTATCTAAATGTTTTCAATGCATTTGGTCCTGTAACCTTGAATATGGTGAAGGTCAAACTTGATAGCTCTTCATTCTAACATGCTACTGGCAAAATGTCATCACCCTCTAGTCCTTTTGGTGATTCAGAAAAGGTTGAATATTAATTAACATATTTGACCTCTGTACCCTTGTAAATTGAACTTTATTTAAAGTTTTTTGACATATTTAACCCCTGTGACTATGAAAGTAATTCAAGGTCATTTTTCTTTGCAAATTTTGTCTGACTTTATCAAAGGAAGCCACTAGCCAAATATTATCATTCTAGGCCTCTTGGTTCCTTACTAAAAATTGTTTAAAGGAAAACTTAACGGAGGACAGACGGACGGACAGACTAACAGACGCCACGCCACAGCTAGGCAAGTGAGCTAAGAGATTTTGTTGAAATCACTCCAGTAGAATATAATTACCTCAACTTTCCTTGAAAACTGCCTTTCACATTGTCAACTTCCTTCTGTAGGGCATTTTTTTCTAAAACAGGAAGTTGAAAGAGAGCACATATGGATGCCATTTCCTTCTCTTCATCTTTCCATGGTGAATGGTAGCCAAGTCCATTTTTCATGATAAGATGGACTAAGGTAAGAATAACTGCATACTTCAGACAGTTTTGTGGAGCTTCAGGAACTTCCTTCCGCAATTGCTGCAATATCTGTTGGATCTGAGGTTTGATAACCTGGTATAAAAGAAAGTTGTAAAGAAACGCACATTCTCTATCTTATAGCCATAAACTTGAGATGACAGCTCTGATGTGGCTTTTAAAGTAAAGCCATGAATGGGATACATAAAACACTATCTGGTGGTGATAATTACGTGTGTTAATATGAGCAGAGATCAAACAGAAAAATTGTCTCTTTAGGGTTTTGTGTCATTGCAACAGGATAATCCATGGGTAAAAAACACACATTGTGATAAGCAATGGGGTTGGCGAGTTGAAGAGAGTTTTGGTGATGAATTTAACATAAATGTAAATGTTTCTACATGCCCACCAAAACATAATATTGTTGCCAGTGATTGAAAATTATTGTTTCATAATTTCCTGGCCCTTTGGGTTGGTGGGTTGGGTGGGGTGATTTGATGGGGTAGGGAAAGATAAATATTCCCCTTTAACGTCCTGTTCAACTTCTGAACTTGTTTTGATTAACAATATAGAAATATATGATTTTTCATAGGGGGTACTTTTTATACGAGGGGAGGGGGGTACATTTTAAAAAGTATCTGGATGCTTTTTTGGTAGGGGGGTACTTTTTATGCATGACACCTGTCAGGTCATATTGGGAGACATCACAATGTAGCAAAACTATGGAATTGCAAAAAGAACAGAGTGCAACAAAATCATTCCAGCTAAATGTATAAAAAATTAGCGCAAATATGAATAGTAACCTTAATGCTCCAAAATACATGAAATCTAGACTATTCTTCCTTCAGCAAGTCAATGAAACATAAAAGGTAGGTCAAATTCAGCATAGACAAGGTATGTTTAGGAGAGCAACCCTAGCTGTATTATTGTTGCAAGTATTGTCCATGTAGTAATTTTATTACCAAGATATAACGTTGGTGCAGGCAAATTGTCACATTAGTAAAGGTTTCGGTTCATTATTCGTCCAAAAACCGTATGTATCAAAATGCCGACGAGCACCAATACAGAAGAAGATTTGACTGAAATGCCTATAAATAAACATTGTTGTAAACACGCATGAATGACGTCATGCAACAAAATTTGTGACGTCATAAGGCCTTCCATGGTTTTGCTCAAAGGTGCAGACAGTTTCGCCACCTCCAAACATTTTACTTATTTACAAGCAATCTAAATGTTTAAATGTAAACTTTTGTATGTTTATGTTACACAAGCTGTACCGATACGAACAGCTCCAAATGTGTGTGTGTAACAATGATTAACATTGAAATATATGGCTTTTCTTAGTTGTGATAGTTAGTTTTTCGGTAACTTGAAGAAACTGATTAATGTTGTTTGAGAAAGATGGCAGGTATTGGCTGAGATAATGTCAATTTACATGATACGCAATACAGACTCAGTCCTGAATTAAATATAAACTTCTATATAGCTTTTTCTTTGGGTCAGGATGAGAGGGTCCAGGGCATTCAACGTACACCCCCCCCCCCCCCCCCCCCCCCCCCCCCCCCCCCTCCCCCACACACACACACTTTTGGATAACTAGTCACATGTACATTCTCCGATCATCTTGCACATCAACAGGAAACATCTGACAAATTAAAACAATTTTTGGACTTGAAAATTTATTCAACAAAAACTGCCCGTCCAGGTGTTGTAAATGTACATACTTTTTCATGTAAAAGTCAGTCTTTGGTAACTCAGTGTCAGTCTCTACGTACAATTTCAGGCCAACAACAAATTCTTTTCAAATATAAATCCAGAAAATTTCCAGATGGTATTTTGATTTAAGTGTTGTAAGATGGTTGAATGTAAGACGCAAACAATACCTTTAAAAAGATACTGGTTGATTGTATTCTTAATACACATTGCATGAAAATGGAAAATGAATTATCAAATCTTTCCGAGCGTCAATTCCATAAACAAGCATTGGGTCGTCAGTACGTTGTATTTACCAAAGTACACTTGTAGAAAAACAATATACTTGCATTGATGGCTCAGTCGACCATTAACTACAATTAGCGTTGAGATATGGGTATTGTCAATGTGTATGTAATGAATTTACACCAAATAACAACCAACAGGCTTCTGATTAATGAATTTAGTTGACGAGATGTCCGTCGCAAAGATTAATAATATAACTTTTCCCTTCTTATACCTCTTCCTGTCGAAATGTTTGAAGTCTTTAACTGTGCTGAAGACTTTGGTGACGTTATTTACGTCACATCTTATGTATTATGACGTCATATGGCATTTTTCGTCGCAGGGTGGCGAATTTGGGTGCATGGCGAATTTGCCTGCACTAACGTTAAACTTCATAATTTTACTAAATGTGATATATGAGGAAAGAATTATCCTGTAGCACTTAAAGTCACCCAGATATAAATCAAAAATTTGTCTTGATGTGATATATAATGGAATATTAAGGAAGTCTCTAAATATTTATATGAAGGTGATATTCAGCATCCACAGCATGCATTCAGTACAGACCCTAGCTGCATGATTGATGCATGTATTATCTATTTATCACTTCTCATTACCCAATAACAAGAGACCCAATGGGCCTGTATCACTCACCTGATGTTAATCTCATATCACTTATCAAGCTACAAGCCAAATATTACCCTAGGACTTTTTATTATTTAGAAAAGAAAAAACAAGATTTCTATAATCATTTGACTTGCAAATAGTTCAACGTGATTCATTTGAACAAACAAGGTAGCAATTTTTCCTACTGGCCAGATATCATCAACTTAGAAGCTTTGGTTATTGAAAAGATGTTGTCATGTGACCTTGAAAGAAGGCCAAGGTTAAAATATGTTTGAACAAAATTGGTAGCATTACATCCAGGTTTGCCACTGGCCCAATATCACCACCCATGGCCTTACTGATATTTAGAAGAAATTTATTTTGACAGATTCACACATTTGACCATTGTGACCTTGAACAAACTGGGTAGCCAGTTTCTCCCTGCAGGCTTCTGGTCAAATATCACCAGCCTGAGACTTTTGTATTTTGAGAAGATACTGTTTAAAGGTTTTGTAAATTATTTGTACAGGTGACCTTGACAGTAGTCAAAGTCATTAATTTAAACAAAAATAGTAGCCTTTTATCTTTATCCTAACATGCTACTGGCAAGATATCATTACCCTTGGCTTTATGGTTGTTGAAAAGAAGTTGTTTGAAGATTTTAACCCATCTGATCCATATGACTTTTAAAGAGGATCATTGTCATTATTGGAACAATCAGATAGTCCTTCATTACAGCATGCTCCTAGTCATATATCATCATACTAGGCTTTATGGATATTAAGGAGAAATTGTTTTAAAGATTTTTTAAACATCTGACCTTGAAAGTGGGCTAATGTCATTCAGTTTAACAAATTTGATAGCCCTTCATCTCAGCATGATATTGACCAAATATCATCATCCCAAGCCTGTTACTTATAGAGAGGAATTTGTTAAAAGAAAAAAAGTTGATGCCAGCCAGATAGAAAGACGGACGCTGCACCATGGCATAAGCTCACGGGCCCTTCAGGCTAGGTGAGCTAACTAGAACTGTCACCAGAATGGCAGACTTAAAATACCCCTGCTTATGCCAAGAACAGTAAGAATAATTCTTTCCAGGATGTATTTTTAAACAAAGGGGAGGCGATGCCTATTCAATACTTATTTATGTCCCCTTGATGTAATGGCTCTGTCCATCAAGTATCATCATCTAAATCTGTGCCGTACTGTGTGGGAACAACTTATTTAAATGTAGGAAAAAAACTTGTAAATAAGAGGAGGTAACACAACTTTATATACTTTATTAAAATCTCATTAATGTAAGCATTATTTATATCAAGTACTATTCAAATAGGTGCAGTACTTCGGGAGGTGTAGTGCGATTAGAGCATTACTCCATTAGTTGTGAAGGTAACCGGTAATTTAAATCTATATATTTTATTCAAATCCCCTCTATGTAAGAGTTCTGTGTACCAAGAATCATTGAAATCAGTGCAGTACTTGAAGAGGAGATGGAAAAACAGCAGTGTGTCTAAAGGCTGATTCACAGACAGACAACCCCATTCTTTGTTGTGTGGAGTATTACAGAATGTACATGGACAGACAGACCCAATACTTTATACCCTGCCAACTTTGTTTCGCTTGGAATAATAACTGAACTTTGCTATGTTAAATGGATTACAATTGTATTATGTCATTTTTACCCAAAAGTCATATTTTAATGTCTAAGTATTCAACAACTACAGAATTATCACTATTGTTAACCATTATTTATAACAAATGACTCATAATAAATTCAACTGCTTAAAGTAATTTTCTTCGCAGATTGGTGTTCATGTAAAAATTTTGCTACCAAACACATAGATGACTAAAGCAAACCAAATATTTTGTACTCATTAAAAGCAAAATGGAGAAAATGTATTACCTTTTCAGCATGATGTTCAAAGTCAACATAGCTGCTCCACACAACAGCAGCATTGGTGTACACTCTGTTTAATCCAGTGATCATGTCTTCATATAGGTCAAGAATTTCAGCCCCACTCATATGTCCAGTTTGTAATTCATCCATAAGGTACCCAAAAGATATTTGCAGTGATTTATTTGCATCTCCTTTCAAAATGGATTGGTGTTCAGGTCTTTTTAATATTACTGACGCCACTTGGGAATACCAAGGTACATCTAGATGACCATTTACAACTCCATCAAACCTGTACCAAATGCCTATGGAAGGAAAAGTTTATCACTGATACAATCACTTCTGATAAATTAATGTCTGTATGTTGCTACATAATGGTAATATATATGCATGTTTTCCTTCGATATAGAAACATAAGTATTTACCTGCATTACGCTTTGCGTTTGGAGTGTTCAACCGACGATTTTGATGATTACAAAAGTTTTCAGGGATAAAATGTCCATACTGGTTCATGATACCATATTTGTACCAATATGTTCTGTGAGTTTCTTGTTGTTGAAAAGTCACTGTCCCCTTGTACTCCACAAGTCCATCATCATGAGTTCTTCAAATCAATCAGAGTGGAAAGCAATTAATGCATTTACCAAACTGTCAATATAATGTACAACAAGAAATATTTACCTATAGAAATGTAACACATATATGTATGACCGGTAGGTGGGTTTTTATATGAACACATGAATCAAATGAAGTTGGTTTATCACCAGTATAACAGTACAGAGTGTTCCATTTAAAACCTCTTCCCTTTGGCAGGTAATGTCATTGCTTCAGTTTTTCAATAAGAGATTTCAAATAAATTTTCCCCAAAAATCAATACAATACTATTTTTTAATACCTTTTGTGAGGGATGCAAATTTTGTATCTTTAAAACGGTTAGAATTGATTCGCCCGATAAAAACATAACTGAATATTTTGCACTTTGTCCTTTGACCTGGACATGATGGTAATGGTGACCTAATTTAAGTGAACTTCCCAACCTCTATGGGTGATGCAGGCATGATTCAATTAAGTTTCTTCAATACATCTTTAATTGAAAAGCTACAGCCCAAACGAGATGCTATTAGAAGAACCAAAAGTAACCATGCAGAGAGACAAAAAAACAGTTCTTATACAGCAATATGTCTCCCTCTCATTTGATAGGAAGAAAGAACACAAATTTTGTTTTCACTGTGAAATAAGTTTGATATTAATCATCTTTGGAAATACTAGAAAACTTCATAAATACACTTGAAACAAGAGGTCCAGGGGCCTAGACAGTCATATGAGGACACATTGTTAAAAATAATAAAGTGATCAAGCAACAAATAAAATTTCAACTAGAGAACTCCCAGCTGGCAGACATCAGATAAGGTTGTATTGGTCGCAGTTTAGTATACAATGTCTTACCAACGTCGGGCTGACATCTTATACAACATTTGAGTTTTCTCTTAAAAGCAAATTATAGCGCAACGTCAAACCACCCTTGCAAAATAACCTTTGAAATGGCGATTTCGATGGTTGGGTATACAACGTAAGTACAAACTCGAACCAACGTTTAAAAATAACCTTTGAAATGACGATTTCATGGTCTGGTATAAAACGCAAGTATGACGTTGAAACACAATATTTCAAAATAATCTTTAAGCAACCAAAGTGCGACATCAAACCAACATTTTAAAATAACCTTTGAGATAATGATTTTGATGGTTGGGTGTACAACGTTAGTTCAAATCCAGCCATATTTTTTAATACCGTTTGAAATGAAAACTTAAAAGGTTGCTATTCAACGTTGGAACAATGCCAAAGCAACATTTCAAAATAATCTTTCAGAAGGTTATTTAAATGGTTTGGTGTACCACGTTAGTACAACATTGAGCAAACGTTTCAAGATAACCTTTGAGAAGAGACTATTTAATGACTGGGTATACAACGGAGTACAATTCGAGCCAACATTCAAAAAAACACCTTATTTGTATTTACATTTATTTGCGCAACATCAGACCCATACAACATTACAACGTTGTATCTTTTGCATGATTGGATCAATCAACTTGAATAGAAAGTATAGAAAAAATATATCACAGGGTAAGCACACATTATATAGATCATTATCAATATTAATTATCTGTACGAATAAGAAATATAATAACTAAGCTGTAAACACAAATGTACATTCTAACAAACTAGTTATTAATAAATATAGAAACATAAACAGAACATATACCAGTAACTCGTGTAAAAACAGTGGTGGTTTTCGTAGATCTTTCCACCGATTATACAGAAGTTGAAAAATGGTATACACTTGTTGGGATGGGCGTTGGAAATTGGTCAGCGGTTTTCCCGCCAGCTGCCCAATCATTTGTGTCCAGAGAGCATATATGCAGCTGAAGCTGACCGACCAACAAGTTATTGGCGGAAACCTTTCATAACAAGTACATGTAAGCATACAAAAGTTTTAGACAAATTTTGTTTAATGGAAATAATTTCAATGAATATTGGAAGAGGTAATACTTGCACTGCATCTCCACAGCATTTAAACAATGTATGCAATGCATTGATGCATTGGTACTGTAGGGTCCAGATCAAAAGTTT
This sequence comes from Mizuhopecten yessoensis, assembly GCF_002113885.1. Lineage (NCBI taxonomy): Eukaryota > Metazoa > Mollusca > Bivalvia > Pectinida > Pectinidae > Mizuhopecten > Mizuhopecten yessoensis. Next base: position 181,379 of record NW_018407803.1, on the reverse strand, counting down.
GAGGAATACATGGTATTATGAAAAGTTCTTGTTACACAACCAATAAGTGTTTCTATGTGATGTTTAAAGAACAAGAAAAGGCCAATCAAGGATCATAACAAAACCAAAGGTCAAGTGGTAATCCAGTATATAAAAGGTATATCCAAAACCATCCAGAGGATATATCGTGGCCATGGCACAGCAACAGCCATGAAGCCCCACAAGATGCTCGCAATATCCTAGTTCCTAGTACCCTAAGGATAGAACACCTAAAGAAAATGTCACAGAACATGTATACAAAATTGGACACAAAAACTCCAACGCATCGTATATTAGAGAGACTTGAATGCGATTTGGGGTCCACCTTGGTGAACACCGGAAAGATACGGAAACCTAAGAAGGAAGAAAATTCACCAGATCAGAAAGGAAGCAGTCAGAGTTTCAGATAAATAAATCGGCAATCACAGACCATGCCACACAGAAAAATCATGTGATTGACTGAGATAACTCCAAAGTATTGGACAGTGAGAGAGCAATCTGTTCAAGCGACAGATAAAAGAAGCCATCAGGATATGCTGCCGTTGGCCAGTTCTAAATCGAGATGAGGGGGCTCAAAGACTCTCGCACATCTATGACTAAGTGATAAACACAGCATAGCTGAATCTAGTCATTTCTGTACATATATAACAACCATTGTACATACGCTTACAGCATAGCCGAATCAACATCGATTTTGTGGACAACTCATACACATTTTACACCTTTGTGTGCATACACTTCACTGGTCATTTCTCTGATTAAGGTGACAGACTATATATCGTATTAGTCATCGAAACGTCACATAGAAACATTTATTGGTTGTGTAACAAGAACTTTTCATAATCCATACTTACCAACCTATATTCGACAAATCATTGGTTAGACCGACATCGTCATTAAAAAAAAAATATCAGGTGGGAGAACAGACAGTATGAGCACTGCAACTATCGCAGATAGTAGATGATAGAATAAAAAAGAAGTTTAATCAAGATGACAGCATTTAATAAGATTTAAAATGGCTAAATGTTTTCATTGTTTAGCTATTTTAAAGCTTTTCCAGTATTAAGAAAGTAAATAAAATTAAAAAGCTCAGGTGTAACATACTTGTCGTTTTGACATAGTCCACCATACTGTAATCGGCTACATCAATTTTACAAAATATCAAAACGAGAGGGACTCTTTGATCATTTTAAAGTGAAGAAAATCTTGAATCCTTGTTATCATAATGTTGATTGATAACGAAATTAACAATCACAACGTATTCAAGTTAAAATATCTTTAGAGTTGGTTAAATTCTGTTATGTGATCTCCGCTGAACATTGCCGTGCCGAAATATGGTTTTACAAACCAAGTGAATAAACACTTCCATCAAATCATCAATGTCAAAACATTGTCTTGAATAAATGAATATGCACACAGAATGATAATGCAGCTACACCAGGGTATCGGTACAGTTACTGAATGATACTGCCGTTAATCCTCTGATTATCTGACGTCCAGCCGACACCTGTATAAGCAAAATGATCCTGGACCGCAGCCTGTGCCATGTGACATGTGGACATCAATGCCGGTGTGATAAAAAGGTAAAATATCTGCCGGGCATGACAGGTCACACTTGGTCGATGAATAGATAGGATAAATACTATGACCATGAAGAGTCGGACACAAATTTTTGTTCCAGTAATATGGGGTATTCGAGGAATAGCGGTTTGACTAATCCAGGGTTACTTTACAAACAAGAGTACCAAAGGGCGGAACAATATACACCGTCGAATGCCATATAGTGTTATATACTTTCTTACATTGAAATAAGATCTGCATTATTCTAAGAGTGGTTAGTCGAAAATGTAGAAGAAAATCTCCGGACAAAAAATAAAATACTGGAATAAACAAAGGGCAATAACTTTTGCAAAAATCGTTAAGGTAGACACAACTTCACATCATAGTTATAATGTATACCAAGTTTCAAGGAGATCTGTTGAAAAATGTTGGAGGAAATTGACGGACAAAAATCAAATACTGAAATAAACAAAGGGCAATAACTTTTGGCTTTGCAAAAATTGTTGAATCAAAATTCTTTTCAAGGAAACACAACAACATATCATGATTATTTAGCCTACTGAATTTCAAAGAAATCCGTCAAAAAATGTAGGAGAAGATCACCGGACAAAAAAACAAATACTGAAATGAACAAAGGGCAATTACTTTTGAAAAAATTGTCGAATAAAAATTCTTTCAATGGAGACACAAATTCATATCATGATTATAATGTATACCAAGTTTCAAAGAGATCGGTCGAAAAATGTAGGAGGAGATTGCCGGACAAACAATAGTTTAAGCTTGACGGACGCACGAACACCCCAATACCATAATACTTTCGTCAAATTTGACGGACGTATAAAAATATGTACAAACTTGGTCGGTCAATTTTTGGTCCCCACCACCTAGGAATACTTCCAACAAAACATACTTGATGTCCATGGCTAAGTTCTAGTGATGAAGTACCTTAAAGCAAAATAGCCAAATTACCATTTTTGGCCACGCCCCTCAGACCCCTGGGGTGTCAACCCCACCATTTGTACAGTTTTGAATCACCTCCATCTAGGGATGCTTCCAACCAAATATGGTTGATATTCATCTCCTAGTTCCAGAGAAGAAGTCGCTTAAAAAAATATTATTATAGCCAAATAACCCTTTTCAGTCCCGCGCCTCATCCTCCTGGGGGGGTCAGCCCCTCTAATTTTGAATCCCCACCACCTAGGGATGCTACCAGTCAAATATGGTTGATATCCACTGCTAAGTTCTAGAGAAGAAGTTGTTTATAGCAATATAGCCAAATTGATCCCTTTTGGCCCCACCCCTCAGCCTCCTGGGGTCTCAGCCACACCATTTGTACAGTTTCGAATCCCCACCACCTAGGGATGCTTCCAGTAAAATATGGTTGATATCCACTGCTAAGTTCTAGAGAAGAATTTGTTTATAGCAATATAGACAAATTGATCCCTTTTGGCCCCACCCCTCATCCCCCTGGGGTCTCAGCCACACCATTTGTACAGTTTTGAATCCCCACCACATAGGGATGCTTCCAGTCAAAATGTGGGTCCACTCCAATGGTAAAAATCCCAAATGGTTGGCCCACACAACGATTTTTTCATATTTTGCAACAACGTTGCCAGATTGATACTGGCAACGTTGTTGCAAAATACTAAAGAACCTGAAAAATCAGCAAGGAGGCATGGTAGTCTAGTGGTGGGATGCCAGGCTCGTGACAGAAGGGTTGCGAGTTCGAGTCAAGGCACAGTACTGTGTTGTATCTTTGCGCAAGATACTTTACTTCGCTTGTTCCAGTCTACTCAGCTGTAAATGAGTATGAGGTTGGGCAGCGCTAGAACTGTTGAATGCTAGCTGTTTGAGCTGAAATGGCAGCTCCGGCTGTATGCTCCCCAGGGAGTTGAGAAAGATATAGGCTGATTGCAAAGGCCCTATAACCACGGATAATAATTTGTGAACCGCTTTGAGACAACCTACGAACTAGGTTGTGATAAAGCGGTATATAAGAACCTCAAATTATTATTATTATTTTAATCTAAAGCTCATTTTGTTCGCTATATTGCTGCTGCTAAGGTGTAGTTGATCATTTTGATACCAAATATGTACTTCTTTACTAGAATCTGTGATGGAAGTACTGGGTTCCTCATCAAAACTGGAGTCCAAAATGAGCTTAAATGAGCACTTGACATAACTCACCTTCCTCGGCTATGCTTTATAGTTGCAGTCCACCAATTGCTTATAAATTATGCTACACTTATGCGACACTATTGGGTCATTGCCAAAAAATTTGCATATGAATGAAAAGTACTGAATGACGTGCCATGTAAGGAGATATCAGATTCCATTGTAAGGACAGATAGACCATATAAGGACATAGATGTCGCTTCTTTCGTTTCTGCAATTCCACATTAAGTAGTATGCTTGATCCCCTAGACACTTGTGTTACCTAAAGCATGTGTCAAAAACAAGGGAATGGCTACATAGAAGCTTCAACAGATACTACTGGAAAGTCAACCAATACTATTGTCTATACTAAATTTGATATTTCATTCCTTTTGAATCAACTTACTGCAATTTCTCCATAAGGAACAATTGTGTAGAAAACTGTTCAATGAAAATGCAAACAGGTCGCCTGACATCATCTAAAAGGGTCGGTGACAAAATGGCCTTAAACACAACAGCAACATCACTAGATCTGCTCCTTGTTGGATAACCATGTTGTGGTGGTCTAAAACAAAGAAGTAAACCTTTTGTCACTGACATGCAGTTATATATATTATGTTCTTGATTGTGTATGTAAGGTATAATTAAGCAACCATTTTTATTTTTGCATCTTGGCTATAAGAAATAGAGAAAAAACATTGCAAATAATGAGCCTTAAATTGAAAATGTTTAGCAAGACATCATAGTAATCAAACGAATGAGTAGTTGTTACACATAGTTTGCCAACACTTTTACACAGGTAAATCTGAATCCTGAAATTGAAAAGTCTGCCTTTTATTTGAAAGTAAACACAAACTATGACTCTAATACTTAGAAAGATTGATCATGTTACTCAGACAGTAATAGTACTGTTAACGACAGCCTTCCTTGGCGTATATAATTACAGTCACTCTACTTTATCATAAAGATCTAGGTCCTACTTCTTTTTGTAGATTTATAATTTTATATAACAAGTAAAAGTTTGTTACCAAATCATTTTGTTTATATTTCTAAATTGTTTAAACTAGCTATATATAGATAGAACATTACTCTAAGAGGTTGGTGACACAACATCCTTTTTAAGTGGAAAATTCAGTTCAATTTGAATGTTTACCACCAGGGATACTACTATCGTATGGAGTCCCCATCATCAATTAGTTCCAATGTAGCGTGGACAACATGGTAAAATCTTGCTATCAGGTTTAATTTACCAAGGGTAATTCAGCATTGTGCATAAACACAAGGCTTAACTAAATTCAACCAACAGCAAGGTTCTGCTGTGTTGTCCTCCCTCCATTGAAATAGACAGAACTATGTCGGATAACTTATCTGTCGAAAATGTATAAAATATTTCTTTGGCTTACCTATTTCCAGTACTGCTCTTTGGTGGCATTATATCCGTTGGTAGATTCTGTTGCCCAGCTGCATGCTGAAAAGACGTCATCTTTAAATTCAAATTGATAATGTTTACTGTATTTGAACAAGACATATATTTGTAAACTTTTCACATTCAATTGATGAGCAAAATGGGATGGAAAAGCCCACAAATATTACTGACTGGTCAAATTGACAGAAACTGATGCCAAATCTCCAGCACATTGATCTGCTTTGATAGCTGATCACCAGACCACACACCAGGTCAAGCATGGCAATCCAGGTAAGCACCTCACCCTGTCATTAAAGCATCTATGTCAAAATAGGTAAAAAAAAGTCATGGTGGGACATGGCCTGCACAGGGGTACTCCCTGTAGCATTAAGAAGCCTTAAACAGCTTCATCAACAGGATAAAGGGAAGCAATGCTTCCTAATACCAGATAAGGGACATGAAGGGCTCATGAAGACAAGAGCTAAATCTGGAGCCTTCAGAAACTTTTCTGCTTACAGAACAATGCCCAGAACAGCAATAAAAGGGTTGTCCACAACGACAAAGTCCTGAAAAGGGGACATCTTTGATCGCTCTCTGATTATTCTCTGCTATGGGATCCCTGGCCATGTGCAACCTGAGGGAAACTTCTAAGTAGACGTAAACATCTATATCCCAGGTATGTAGGAAACTCACAACTTTCTTGGTGTCATAACCAACAGAACAGTTGGCCAAGTTATCCTCCCTGGGCTAAAGCTCTGGAGACTCAGAATGGGAGATTTTATTGGCTAAATATCTCGACCTTGGGATATGAAGAGAAAATGGTACAAGAACATCAACAGGTAAGCAAAGCCAATATCCCCATTAATCACTCAGCAGAAGCTACACAGCAATCATTTTGAATTTTGAAGTATTGGCAATAAAACACTATACACTTGATTGTAATCTGATAACAGGACCAAGGGAAACCTACATATCAAATGTGAGAAAGATATCCCTCCAGTACTTCCTGAGAAATAGCGATAACAAACATTCACAGTAAAAATCCAAGATGGTCACCTGTCAGACATTTTGTTTATCTGATCAATTTCAAAATTGAATTTACACAATAAAGGACCATGAGAAACATAAATATCAAATTTGAGTAAGATCCCTCTTTTACTTTCTGAGAATTAACGAGAATTGTTTAAGGATGGACGGACCATTGATAAGGGCAATTTGAACAGCCCACCATCTGATGATGGTCAGCTAAAAATATACAATATAGGTCAAACATCAAACCCCAGTTAAAATCTTGGATAAATAGGGTACCAAGCAAGTTTTTAAAAACTAGATGATTCATTAGGAAAATATCACACAAATAGTAATCAGCCATGCAATCAGAATGCAGCTTCTGCATTAAATACAACAAAAAATGTCAATGATCAAACCTGAAAGAGGGAATTGAGTAATTAAGGAATACATCAGCAAAGGTTAATCAAAATCTGAACGTTCCTTCATAAGATATCACACGGAAAGCAAAAAATGGACAGACAGAAGGATGAATGGACAACCCAATCACTAAAGGGCACCCCATCTTCATTGTAGGACCTTTACTAGACCACTGGACTGATTGGTAACTTAAAGGCCACACAAGGGGTGAAAGCACTGTAGGCCCGCCAATATCGATTACTAGAGCCAGTCAAAAAGAATTGGAGGGTTGTTTCGGAGGGGCAAACCATGCCCTAGTTATTCCACTAAGGAAAAGAGGAGAACCATCACTTCCTCTAGCCGCACACCCAAGTTTATACATAACTTCACACAATGAAAGAGTTAACCTGTTTATTACTTGAGTTAAGACACAGATATGAATGTGCAAGCAAAGAACAAGTACTAAAACCTACTGTTAACATTTGGCGTATCAGGGGCTACTCACTCTATAACAAACCTACTAATAGTAATAAATTATTCTCAAAAGATTTTAACGGAAGCTAGACTCTGTGAAGTCACAGAGAAGCTTGATAAAGATTTTAACGGAAGCTAGACTCTGCGAAGTCACAGAGAAGCTTGATAAAGATTTAACGGAAGCTAGACTCTGCGAAGTCACAGAGAAGCTTGATAAGAGCGCGAGCTAGACTCCAAAGAAAACAAGAGAAGCAGCTAGACTCTGAAGACTCCAGAGTAGCGACTAATATCCATGGAGAAGCTATAAAAGACTATGAATTGGAAACGCTAGACTCCGAAGAAGGCAAGAGAAGTCACTAGACTCTGGAGGCATCCAGAGAAGCGACTAGACTCATAGCCACCCCAGAGAATATATCTGTTAAATTTACCACGAGAAAACTTGCTACAGATAAAGTGAAGTAATAATCTATTTAAGAGATTGGGGGTAAAATTCCCAAAGAATTATGTATAGACCCTACAATGGCAGAATTCTAGAAACACAAACCACTCACAAGCTGGTTTTAAGAAAGTCTAATTGCTACAAACAAGCAAATGCCTAACATACAAAAGAATAGATGCTCATACAATACTGCACATATAATACTGCACATACAATACTGCACATATAATACTGCACTACTGCACATACAATATTGCAATACTGCACATACAATACTGCACATATAATACTTTATTTACAATACTGCACTACTGCACATACAATACTGCACTACTGCACATACAATGTTGCAATACTGCACATACAATACTGCACATACAATACTGCACTACTGCACATACAATACTGCATTACTGCACATACAATACTGCACAAACAATACTGCACTACTGAACATACACTACTGCACATACAATACTGCACAGTTCAATATTGAATACTTAATTGAGTGTTGAGTCTACTCATTTGGGTATTGAGTACAGTGTATTGATAATTTGATGGAGAATAGATACCACACCAAATATGAATTCAAAGCTGGCATCTCTAAATAGTTATCAAGGCATGTTAGACACTATATAATAATGGCCCTTGTAGGTTATTATCAAATTTGCAATTCTCAGTTATACCGTCCCAATCATTAAGATCACATTGGTAGGCTAGTTACATTAAATATATAAGATATCTGAAGTCAAAGATATTTCTGACCTGTACATTTTTGCTGCTTGTTGTTGCCGGACGACTTTCCTCACTTTTTCCTTTTTTGGAAGTAGGTTCCCTGGAGGCGGATCCTGAGGAGTTGTTCTTCATAGAATTATCCTTTTCTGTTGAATTCTCTTTTTCAACATCCATCTCCTTAGAGAAAAACTCAGTATTCAGTATTGTTGATATGTACTTGGTTCTATAGAGGCATAGTAAAAAAGGGATGTACATTCTACTTGAATCTGTAAACTAACTTATTCAATAAAGTGCTCATCCTTTCTGTCTATTCAATAACAGACCACAAAATGAAAACAATCATATAATTTAACAACCCAATAGAAAATATCACTGGATTGCACTTGTATTCCTGTGAAATTACAGTGGTAAAATTGGCCAATATTCCAACATGTGACCCTCCATGTCCTTACTTTCTCCTTGAAGACAAGAACCAAGAACCTATTCAAGATCGTCTAAAGGGGGGGGGGGGGGGGGGGGGGGGAATTGGGTCATCCTACATGGGGAAATCAATTAATATAATGTAACAGAATTGTATTTTATACTTCATGTGTTTATTTTTTATAACTCTTAGTATTTGTAATGATCTCACATCCTTATTTGTTCAGCACTAAGCAACTCCCTAACAAGACTTGTATTGACACGTGACTGAAGCTCAGATGCTTATTGATTTAGAACCTTACCAAGTTTACCAACCAGGTGCTTGTCCTATGATGTAGGCCCAATGCTTTTTGCCACAAATTTGGCTCACTTCGACCTTGAGAGAGCCAGCACAAGGAAGGTAGAAGATAGTTGGTCAGTACATAAAAATGCCTTTACACAGAGTAGGGCCTGGAAAGAGGGACATTGGTAGGCAGGAACACCAAGGCTTATTCACAAGCATATCATAAAGGATAGAAAATCAGCAAGATAGCAACACATTTGACAGAAAAGAGCTCTAAGGAGCTGCTTATTACTGTTCCAATTAAGGGCAGACATGAGTCTATCCTGCATGTCTTTGCTTTTCCAAAGACATCTAATACTCAAGCAAATCATAAAGTCTGTACAAAAGACGGTAAAAAAATCCACATATGTAAGGAGAGAGAGAGAGAGGTGCAACATCATCTCCCTCTTGTGATGTTCCTTAGCTTATAACACCACCTCGGGTCAACAAGCTTTCCAGCCCAGAAAGCTGAATCCCTAGGCTTCAGCTGAGCCAGATGGGGAGAGGGACAACTTCCTGTCATAAATGGGTCAAACACCTGATAAATTTGCCAATTTTATTGAATTGCTGCTTTGGAAACCCAGGGCAGACTTCGTAACACTTCAAGTCTGAGACACAACTAGAGCAGAGGACACAATAGCGGCACTATCAGGCCAGGTTTGTCACCCCTTGGAACAGGCTTTGGAGGTACCACAGAACAGAGGTCACCGATGTGGTCACCTCCAGGACTGAAGATGCACAGGGTGGTAGTCATTCATTCTCACTGAGAATCCAGGCTGAGAGCATTCACATACCCGAAATAATTAATTTCATCATATTTTATTGAGTAAACAATAGGATTGAACAGCAGGCTAGGCCTATATAAGTTCTCTCCGTAGGTTGACATGACAAAGACAGAGATGAAACGGTTAATAAGAAAATATTGATGCAAAATGTATATTATAATTAGCATAAATCCTCAGTCTATACAACAAATGGTATAAGGGAGATAACTCCATGTATCGCTTTCATTTATATAATACATATTTAATTAATAATTTGAGCTATTCAATGTTCTCATTAAAAGTCAGTTGCTGACTTGCTGGCAAGAATAGTCTGCTATTCATAAACTCTGAACTAGCTATTTTCCTAAATATTTATAGGCTATATTACACTATACATATATAAGCAAAGAAGTTATATATATATAGTTACAGCATACACTTAACACTGAACCGGCTACTTTTACAAAACAATCACCTGTTTTAAACTTTAGTGACAACACTGCAGACATAGTATAAGTTCAATTAAAATTAATTATAGACAATCAATGCCCCAAAGATATATTACACAGAGGAATCGCTACAATCTTATTATTATGTAAGTCATTATTGCCCCCTGTTCATACCCCGCTGTTGTTACACGAAGAAGTTAAAAACAGAAATCCATGTAGGAACAGTACTGTATATATCCATTGGTTTGAGTGATAACAAAGAAAGGAAGACAACAACTACAAAACAGAAAATAAAAGGAGGCAATTCCGCCAGAAGATTTTGAATTACATGTAGTATATGTGTAAGATGTATTGCCAGTGTTCTTAACATGTACATTTTTCATACCATCGAGTTTCAAACAAAAAGTCACTAACGGAGTCACTTATACCCGAGATAAGACGGATGGCAGAGTGGTCATTGATCTCAGAGTACCAACGAGAAAGTTTGAGTATGTCATGCTCTGCCTCACACAATCCCTTACAGTCCTTGGGGTGTGAACCTTTAAACCATCATTTTTGTTAGCCAATGGAGACACAGCGAGGCCAAGTGATCCTCCCTGGGCTTAAGCTCTGGAGACTCAGAATGGGAGATTTTATTGGCTAAATATCTCGACCTTGGGATGTGAAGAGAAAATGGTACAAGAACATCAACAGGTCAGCAAAGCCCAATATCCCCATTAATCACTCAGGAGAAGCTACACAGCAATCATTTTGAATTTTGAAATCTGATAACAGGACCAAGGGAAACCTACATATCAAAGGTGAGAAAGATATCCCTCCAGTACTTCCTGAGAAATAGCGATAACAAACATTCACAGTAAAAATCCAAGATGGCCACCTGTCAGCCTTTTGTTTATTTGATCAATCTCAAAATTCAATTTACACAAAAAAGGATCATGAGAAACATACATATCAAATTTGAGAAAGATCCCTCCAGAACGTTCTGAGAATTAGGGATAACAAGAATTGTTTAAGGATGGACGGACCCCGACAAGGGTAAGTTGAACAGCCAACCATCTGATGATGGTGAGCTAAAATTATACAATATAGGTCAAACATCAAACCCCAGTTAAAATCTTGGATAAATAGGGTACCAAGCAAGTTTTTAAAAACTAGATGATTCATTCAGAATATATCACACAAATAGTAATCAGCCATGCAATCAGAATGCAGCTTCTGCATTAAATACAAACAAAAATGTCAATTATCAAACCTGAAAGAGGGAATTGAGTAATTAAGGAATACATCAGCAAAGGTTAATCAAAATCTGGCCATTCCAAGATATCACACGGAAAACGGATTGGTCGAGTGGTTAACACTCTGGCCTTCCAAGCAGGCGGTCGGGGTTCGATCCCCAAAGTCGCCGTACGCATGGAATATTAGAGAAAGTGTTTTTCTCATGCCCACACAACTCCAACAACCCAGGTTGAGTATAAAATGGTCTTGGGTTGGTGTTGCGGTATCTGTGCTGTAGCATTCAAGTGAGGTGGCACTATAAATGATACCGTTGGAAGAACGGTCCCACTACAAACAGAACACAATACATCTCCAGCACACACACAGGCATACACACATAGGGAGATATTAGCCAGGTGGCATAGGACTAGTAGTTAGTGCCTGATAAGGCAGCTCCTGCGAATATTGTTTTGATTATTATATATATGCTAATTGTATTGACTGTATAAAATTGTATATCTATGTACTGTAAAGTGCTTTAGAGTGGCTTATGTTAGCTAGATAGGGCGCTATATCAAATGTTGTAAATTTATTTTTATTTAAAGCAAAAAATGGACAGACAGATGGACGGATGGACAACCCAATCACTATAGGGCACCCCATCTTCATTGTAGGACCTTTATTAGACCACTGGACTGATTGGTAACTTAAAGGCCACACAAGGGGTGAAAGCACTGTAGGCCCGCCAACATTGATTTGTAGAGCCAGTCAAAAAGAATTGGAGGGTTGTTTGGGAGGGGCAAACCATGCCCTAGTTATTCCACTGAGGAAAAGAGGAGAACCATCACTTCCTCTAGCCGTACACCCAAGTATGTATAGACCCTGCAATGGCAGGATTCTAGAAACACAAACCACTCACAAGCTGGTTTTAAGAAAGTCTGAATGCTACAAACAAGCAAATGCCTAACAGACAAAAGAATAGATGCACATACAATACTGCACAGTTCAATATTGAATACTTAATTGAGTCTACTCAGTTGGGTATTGAGTACAGTGTATTGATAATTTGATGGAGAATAGATACCACACAAAATATGAATTCAAAGCGGGCATCTCTAAATGGTTCTCAAGGCATGTTAGACACTATATAATAATGGCCCCTATCGGTTATTATCAACTGACAAAGACTTTTAAATTTGCAATTCTTAGTTATACCGTTCCAATCATTAAGATCACATTGGTAGGCTAGTTACACTAAATATATAAGATATCTGAAGTCAATGATATTTCTGACCTGTACATTTTTGCTGCTTGTTGTTGCCGGACGACTTTCCTCACTTTTTCCTTTTTTGGAAGTAGGTTCCCTGGAGGCGGATCCTGAGGAGTTGTTCTTCATAGAATTATCCTTTTCTGTTGAATTCTCTTTTTCAACATCCATCTCCTTAGAGAAAAACTCAGTATTCAGTATTGTTAATATGTACTTGGTTCTATAGAGGCATAGTAAAACAAGCAAATTTGTGGAATTTATATCCCCTGCTTGCAGGACATATTGTAGGTTAATATTATTGAGGTTAGGTTTAAGCATGTGAGTATCGTGCTATTGAGACATAATGTATAGTCTGAAACTTGAAGAAAAAAAAAATTCACATCAGTTGGAAAACTTAGCATGAGTTGGATGTGCATAAGGAATTTGGTTGAAACATCTTAACAATATCTACAGCAATTATCACACGAAAACCAAAGAGTGCCCGAGATGGATGGAACTACAGAGGAACACAAACATTGTTATCAAGTTTGAAGGAAGTTTGAAGCTAATATTTTTTTTCTCTATTTTTTAGAGTTATTAAGTGGAAACTGCAGATAATGACATTTTTTTTAGAGTTAATGAACAGAAACAGCAGATAATGATGTTTTTCTTTATTCAAGGAGCCATCAAACTTGGCCGAGCCCTTAAGGAATTTAACCCTGTGACCAAGTTTAAAGTAAATCGGTTAACATTTGTTGTAGTTATTGCATGGAAACGGCGCAGCAGATAATTACGGTTTTCGTTATTCAAGGGGCCATAACTCTGCCAAATGTGGTCCGCTGAAAGTGGTCATCGAACCTGGCTGAGCCCTTAAGGCATTTAACCCAGTGACCAAGTTTAAAAAAAATAGGTTAACATTTGTTGTAGTTATTGCACGGGAACGAAGCATGACAGACAGACAGACAGACAAACCCAAACTAATATCCCCCGTTTCGGTGAAAGCGGGGGATAAAAAGGATGTACATTCTACTTGAATCTGTAAACTGACTTATTCAATAAAGTGCTCAACCTTTCTGTCTATTCAATAACAGACCACAAAATGAAAACAATCATATAATTTAATAACCCAATAGAAAATATCACTGGATTGAACTTGTATTCCTGTGAAATAACAGTGGTAAAATTGGCCAATATTCCAGTGGAATATAAAGTGGCCAGGAGGCCTATTAGCTCACCACTTTTTTTCCAACAGCCTCCTAGCTTTCTTCAAGGGCAAAAGTCAGCAATGGAAGTAAGTTAGGTCCATTATATATATTGTTGACTTTCACCCTTGAAGGAGGCTACATGATTATTGTTTACTTCCGTTTATAGTCGAGGCATTTCAGAGTTACTCCCCTTGGATGGAAACTCGCCATTTGTAATACAAATGGAGTCATTTGAGGAAACACTTACATTAGCCTGATTAAGGCATATTATTTGTAAGTAATCATTGATACTTAGTTATTATGTTACTACATTTATTTATTGTCCATTAATGTACTGTGTCAATTATTCTTTTGTCTCGTTTCCAATGTTAATTATGTTTATCATCGGAACAACACATCGTTTGGTAAATATCTGAGTATTTCTCATTTATGTATTTTCAGACTGTGTTCATTGTTGATCTTAATAAAGACGTACAAAAAGACCACGTTCTTATAGAGGCCAGGAGGAACAAATTATTGGGACTCTTAACTTTTGTTTAATTTCTGATATATCAACTATGGTAAAGGTATATTAAAAGAGTGTAACATATATAAGCTAAGAACAGGAAAAGGAGTCGAGGGAATTATGATGGGATGGTAATTCATGCAACATTTCAATATTTCAAATGATTTTCCCTGGGTCCTTCTGCCCCACACCCTCATTTATACAACGTTGATCAGTTTACCTACCTAGATGATCTACCAAATTTAGTTAAATTTTCTTTACCTGTATTGGAGGTTAAGGATATTAAATATTTACCTCTTTTCCGCTATAAGGTACTGCCCCTCAGTTTCCTCAACAGGGACGGACCACACTCTCAATGTATACAGTGCTGATTCTGATGGGCCTTAAGATGCTCCAGAACAGTTTAGGTTAAAATCCCTTTACTACACTGGAGGAGTAGGATTTCAATTGTTTGAAAGTTTATTTCCCCGATAATCCATGAGTGATTTACCAAAACAGGCAATCTGAAGACTTTATTTCCTAAACATGATAGTTTAGGTGTGTGGGCAATATAATTTATCCTCTGAGTCTGGAAAAGATTTTTGAAATATTTGTTAATTTTCCCTTTGGGGCCCCACCCTGGCCCCAGGGGAGGGGTAGGAATCCCAATTTTACTATTTTGTAGCCTCATCTACCAAGGATGATTCTGACCAAGTTTGAAAAATATCCATCCACTGGTTCTTGAGAAGAAATTGAAAATGCAAAAAGTTTACGCACAACGCACGACAGACAACGACGACGGAAAGCGATTAGCATAGGTCACTTACAGGTGACCTAAAAATAGAGATAACAAATCTCAACTTAGGTAACTAAGGTATTAAGTTTGAGAAAGATTCTTCCAGTTCTAAGAAATAGTGAAAGATGGCTGCTTGTCAGCCATTTTGTTTATCTGATCAGTCTCAAAAGTAAATATGCACAACAAAGGACCAAGAGGAACTTACATATCAATTTTGAGAATGATCCCTTCAGTACTTTCTGAGAAATAGCAATAACAAGAATTGTTAAGGATGGACGGACAGACAATGGACGGACCACTGACGAACTTGGGATCACAGACCACGGATGATAGACAATTTGAATAGCCCACCATCTGTTGATGGTGGGCAAAGGGAGAGAATAAGACAAGATTCTGATTTCTGGCATCCATCTTCTTCTTCCTATCAAGCTCCAAATGAAAAATTGCAAAACAAGGCATTTCATGTGAAGATCCTACCTATAAAATTGGGAATGATCTGCAGGGCACACCTACCATTTATAAAACAAGGATGCTCCAGATCATATTTAGTTAAATTCCCTCCATTCTGAGTAGGATTTTAAAGGTTCATCTCTATTTCACATTCTTGGCCCTGCCCCTTTGTCTCCAGGGGAACCATACCCTCCATTTGTACAACCATGAATCCACTTTGTCTATTATGTCTCAGACAAAATTTTGTAATTTAAACCTCTTGGTTTGTTACCAAAGAATAAGAATTGTAAAGATTAACCTCTATTTCTTCTTATGTAGCCCTGTCCCTCTGTTTACACTAATCTGAATCACTTTGTCCAAGGATGCTCCAAACTAAATTCAGTCAAAATCAACTTAGGATAAGTAGTGTTTTGAAAAATCTGACAAATGATGGACAGACGAGCAATGGAGGCTGCACCACAGCATAAGCTCACCAGTCCTTTAGACCAGGGGAGCTAATAAAACATAACAGTCGTACAGTAGTCTGTGATACATATGTATATACAGAGTGTGATTACAGAGAAATAATAAAATTCAAAGGTTTCCGGAACAGTAATGAGTTACATTTATGTAGGTTCTTACCTTGGGACCTTTGGCAGCTTTCTTTGGACCACTTTCAGCTGATATCGATGATGAACTTTTAACACTTTTCTCTCTTTTTTTCTCTCTTTTTTTCTTCTTTTTGATCCTGGCATTGCAATTTTTTCTATCCATTTTCCTTTTTTTTCCTGCTCGAAATTCTCTGTTGTGAAGTTGTTTTTCATCAGTCCCTTCACTGCTGCCATCACTGCTAGAATCTTCGCTATCCTCCGTATCTGTTTCTCCGACTGAAGCCCTGTTTTCTGTCTGAGGATCTTCATCAACATCCATCTTTGTGGTTGTATATGTGGCAGACACTGTCTCTGCACCCTTTGGTTTTTCATTCAGTTTAAATAAAGAAGAAGCTTGCAGTGCCTGGCTAAATGGTATCAGGGTTTCTGCGGAATCTATTGCAGAAGTTGTGTCATGATCACGTTGAGGTGTCGTTAGTAGCCTCTGTGATTGATTTCCAGGAGAAAGTGGTATAGCGTACTTGGGATCATGAGAAGATGAAGATCTGATCTGGATATTTCCTGAGCCACTAAGAGAACTTAGAAATAAAGAGGTATCATGGCCAACCTGTTGAGATATTTCTACTTTTCCTTTGGGGCTTTGTATCTCTTGTATTGTTTCATCCTGAACAGTTTGCCCGGTTACTGTCGCACTGTTGCTGTAGTTCATCTGATTGGGGAAACTTGTTTTCTGAGTTTCACTTCTTTGTTGGGCTAAAATGATGATAGAGCAAACTTAAAGTAAGGAAAGATTTACATCCTACAGTAACTATGACATGTATGAGTGAGCAAGCTGACAATGTCTTTTGGAAGACTCGAGGATACTCTAGATCAGATTTGGTTCAAGTCCCTACATCTGTGCAGAAGGAGAAGGATTTTATATTAACTTCTATTTCCTCTATTGGGCCCTGCCCCTCTGCCTCCAGTTGAGTCATACCCTTCATGCTTACAACAATAAGTCCCCTACAATGTATGGGCCTCAAAGCCTATGAAAAAACAAGACGCCCAGGGGCCTTAATAGCTCACCTTGTATTTTGTTTTCAATTCAAAACCTGCTGAGTACCATACCAGTTTATCAAAGGAGTACAAGGAATACAAATTGCATAAATGACTACATGTTAATCGGTTTGACACATAATAATAAGACACTAAGAATATGGGTGTATTCTTCATGTCCAGAAATTTTGTAAATGATTATTGCATGGGGATCTTGACTGTTTCCATGTTATGACCCAGAGAAATTACAGTCTCCACATAATCTGTTTACAAAAAATTAAATCCTCTTTGCCCAAAGATGCTCTATAACAAGTTTGGTTCCAATCCTTTCATTGGTAGAAAAGGAGGATTTTTAATATTTTCCTCTTTCCTCCTATTTGGCCCCACCCCTCTAACCCCAGGGGGTGGGGGGTGGGGTGGGGGGTGCATATACCATTTTTATACAAACTTGAGAACCCTTTGTCCAATGATGTTCCAAACCAAATCTGGTAAAACTCCACTCAGCCGTTAAGGACTAGTAGTGTTTTAAAGGAAAAAGTTGATGGATGACTGACACTGCACCATGGCTTAGGCTCACTTGGCCCTTTAGACCAGGTGAGCTAGCAATGAACATTGAAAGAAACATAACTTGACAAGGGAGGTTACTCTAAGCCATAACATCTTCTCCAAGTCAAAACAAACTCCTCCAAGTGGAACTCTTCTTTGTGATTATAACTGATGCATGAAATTGGTATGGGTTACCCTTTTACCTTCAGTCACAACTTTTAAAGCACTTCAACTTTCTACAGCTTATCATTTGTATACTATTACATTTTGATAGTGCATTTAATTGCACAATTCACTGAGCGTTTACACACCTGGTTAAACAGAAGTGATTTGGCCACACCTATTACTTCCAATCACTATTAGACAGCAGCTAACAAACATCTTGAAGTTTAAATCGGAAAAAAACCTATATCGCAACTCAGTTTTGACCGATAGTAAATAATCCAGAGACTTGTAAAATTAAACCGGTGCACCAAATTTTGAAATTAAGAAGACATTAATAATCAGATCCCATTTAGGGACATGAGCAGACAGACTATTTGAACCAAGTTTGATTGATATTATAATTGAAAAGGATGAGTGTCTATATATCAGGTCCTTTTTTGGGCCTCGGTATATTAAGATTTTCACCTCCTTAATTTTTTCAAAGATGTCCTACTATATTACACATGCAAAAACTAAGGTAAAAGTTTGACCGAAAGTGGGTTTTTGGGGGGTCACGTAAATCACAATTATAATATAACGTAAGGTGAAAATCTTAATATACTGGGGCCTAAAAATGGGCCTTATAGACAATCATCCTTTCTCTGTGAAACAGGGGGCAGAATGGTCAGCATGGAAAATGAGTTACAAATTGGGCAAGAGTATAAGGGGATCAATTGTACCAAGTATGGTTAAAATCTTTCTTGTGGAACTGAAGAACAGACAAATTTGACAATGTCTAGGACAGTAAGAAGTAACTTTATCAGGGCTATGTATGTATGTGTTACGTAGATTAGGTCATTATTAATTTCTCTGGAAATCAGAGCCTTTAGTGGATTATTTTAATATCCAATACTGATGAAAAATATCACAAGATATATTTACAGCTAGACAATATTGCGTTATCATGCATTGTTTTGTAATTCAATCCGGAAAACACCTAATCCTTTTGTTGTTATATGCAATAAAGTCTGCTTAAACTAAAAAACAATCAAAATACAATTTTGATAATTTTATACATGCTGTTATTGATTTATACAAATGGTCCCTACGTAATGTTTGTAAACAGTGGAGGGTGTTGGGGTTAAAGAGGTGAAAAGGTCATGCACACTAATTCGGTTATATTACGCAGCATCAACCTACTACAGCTGCTGCAGACATTGCCTAAACTCGCACAGATGGACAGTGGTCAAGGTCAGTCTTGTGTTTTTAAGTGCAAACTTTTTTGACCCGCCTCCTCCCCATCTTCCTCTATCTGGTATTGTTGTACTTACCTGTTACTTATTATCCAGGTGGTGGTTTTATCCCCACCTAGGACCAAACTATTTCATGTACATGTTCCATATAGGTTTATGTTTTTTGAAATATTTTCAGTTGTTGTTTATACAAAATAAACGGTCAATTTCAATTCAATCATGTGATAAAAAACAGAAAGATGGAACATCAAACATAAGAAAAAATGAGAATATCCAAGACAATAAAATCCCAGGACTACAACTTGTATTTCAAATGGCCATTCTATGAACATTTGCGTGAAGTCTGGTTAAAATTCTAATACTAAATCTGCAGGAAACATTGAAAATGTAAAAAGTAAATAGATGGACAAAGAGTGCTCAATCACACTTCATTCCCTTTAAGATAAACAGTTTGAGGGATAAAAAAAGACAGACCAGGCAGTAACAATCAAACATTAATCAATAACTTACCAAATTCGTTTTGGATTTGTTTGCAGATAGGACAAGTAGTCTCCTGTTTCCTGATGACTCCTGTACATCTGGTTCCCTGGCTGTCGGCCCCACACACCCTGGACCCAGGCTCAAATATGGACTGGTTTACTCTCCATCCACAAGTATCACAAAACTTTTTACCCCGAACAAGTTCTTTGTTGTTGCAGGGATTTTCGTCATCTGTTCCTGGACAGGCGACAGTGTCTTTAGGTTTTTCCAAAACAGAAACTTTTGGTACACATGTTCCACATTCTGGACAGATTTCAACATCTGGTTGAAGGTCACTTCCACAGGGTCTACCATCTTTCAAGCCCTGACACTTCATCATGTCAAGGGGTTCTACATTCACCTACAAAAAAGACACCTTTATTAGGCCACACTACATTCTTCCTTATCCTTTGAATTTCCTCTATAACTCATTGATTCATACATTTTCACCTGTTTCTTTTATTATTACCTTACAGTAACAGTATTTATTTTGAGAAACTGATCTTCAACAAGAGGCACACAGGGTCTGTATCACTTCCCTGTTTCTTTTGTTATGTGAATTAGACAAGAGGTTGAGACTGAAATGCTTCAGCATGCATGAGACCATGGTGATCATTTACAATTCCCCACTGATCCAAAACATCCTCCAAGTGCCCACCATCATAGGATCTTTATCTGATCTACAAAGGATCTTGGTGCCCACCATCATAGAATCTTTATCTGATCTACAAAGATGATCTTTTCGTTACTTTCTTTGCTCTTCATTTTCCTAAGAGGTATTAAAATGACCAAGTCTCAAATTGAAAATCTTAAACAGGAATCATGTACATTAACTCAGAATGTTGTATATTATTTGCCACTATGAAACAAATATTATTTTATATTCTACCACGTCTGTGATGTAACGACGGTTTTTATTGGTTGAAAAGAGTGCATAATTGAGCGATATACCATGTGCGTGCCAATAACCAATGCACATGAAATAGTGTGCATGCATGCTGTTCCAACAACCTCCCAGTATTTTATCATGAATTAACAAAAATAGCATAACTGTCAGGCGGGATCAAAATATTTGACAGGCCTGCCATTCATAGATCTATAGACCTAAAGTATGTGGGTCCGTGCAGTGAAAATGGTTTATTAATTATTGGCATTTAAAATGTACAGGTCTGAAGACAAAATGGTAAATTATTAATTACTTCTGTTTTTACTTCACTGGGTAGTGCCGTACATTTCACGATGTATGCAGTGTGTGTATGTACTGTCAAGCGTTGATTTCATGTTTTGACGAACGATGTCGATAGCGTGCCAATGTTTGATTGATTGAAATAAACATCGTATCTGACGTCCCACGTGTTCAGTTGTTTCTGGTCTGCAAAACGTCGTCTGCTTTCAAAGAACCAAAGTGATGTCGAGCATTCGCCTACAGTGTACATACCGTGTGTGAAGA
Organism: Mizuhopecten yessoensis; assembly: GCF_002113885.1. Lineage (NCBI taxonomy): Eukaryota > Metazoa > Mollusca > Bivalvia > Pectinida > Pectinidae > Mizuhopecten > Mizuhopecten yessoensis. The sequence goes on along the minus strand of NW_018407803.1, from coordinate 160,299 downwards.
ATAATATTGCAAAAAGTAACATCGATCTGAACAGTGGTTACAAAACACAGCTGTCCGGTGAAGTCGGTGAAGGTGAGTGTCGTGATCAGCCGGTCAGCGACTTTCCATCCCGTCATGGCAACCAACTAAATATGCCAACTCATGTCTGGCCTATCGTATGATGTTGTATCACTGGCACTTCCAAGACAATCCGCTTGATATCGGTACGATGATGATGGTTTTAGAAGTAAACGCAATCCGAGAATCCCAACCCTACGCACTGAGATGTGATAAATCTTGCACGCGCAAAAGAACAGCGTCTAATTTGCATATCGAATTATCTAGGTCATGTCGCCTTATAAGACAGCAAAACTTTACAATTAGTTACATTTGACGTGGTAGAATAAAAATAATCAACTTATGTGCGTGCATTATGGTGGAATATATAACGAGGGTGAGAAAATGTTGGTAAAACTAGTTAACGAAGGCCGCTTTGGCCTGAGTTAATTATTTTTCCAACATTTTCGAATCGTACCATTTCCCAGAGAGATAATACCATTTCCCAGAGAGATAATAATGACAGAGAACAATAAGCCTCATCAATAACCCATTATATGGTATATTGCCTCCATTTCCCAGAGAGATAATAATGAAAGAGAACAATAAGCCTCATCAATAACCCATTATATGGTATATTGCCTCCATTTCCCAGAGAGATAATAATGAAAGAGAACAATAAGCCTCATCAATAACCCATTATATGGTATATTGCCTCCATTTCCCAGAGAGATAATAATGAAAGAGAACAATAAGCCTCATCAATAACCCATTATATGGTATATTGCCTCCATTTCCCAGAGAGATAATAATGAAAGAGAACAATAAGCCTCATCAATAACCCATTATATGGTATATTGCCTCCATTTCCCAGAGAGATAATAATGAAAGAGAACAATAAGCCTCATCAATAACCCATTATATGGTATATTGCCTCCATTTCCCAGAGAGATAATAATGAAAGAGAACAATAAGCCTCATCAATAACCCATTATATGGTATATTGCCTCCATTTCCCAGAGAGATAATAATGAAAGAGAACAATAAGCCTCATCAATAACCCATTATATGGTATATTGCCTCCATTTCCCAGAGAGATAATAATGAAAGAGAACAATAAGCCTCATCAATAACCCATTATATGGTATATTGCCTCCATTTCCCAGAGAGATAATAATGAAAGAGAACAATAAGCCTCATCAATAACCCATTATATGGTATATTGCCTCCATTTCCCAGAGAGATAATAATGAAAGAGAACAATAAGCCTCATCAATAACCCATTATATGGTATATTGCCTCCATTTCCCAGAGAGATAATAATGAAAGAGAACAATAAGCCTCATCAATAACCCATTATATGGTATATTGCCTCCATTTCCCAGAGAGATAATAATGAAAGAGAACAATAAGCCTCATCAATAACCCATTATATGGTATATTGCCTCCATTTCCCAGAGAGATAATAATGAAAGAGAACAATAAGCCTCATCAATAACCCATTATATGGTATATTGCCTCCATTTCCCAGAGAGATAATAATGAAAGAGAACAATAAGCCTCATCAATAACCCATTATATGGTATATTGCCTCCATTTCCCAGAGAGATAATAATGAAAGAGAACAATAAGCCTCATCAATAACCCATTATATGGTATATTGCCTCCATTTCCCAGAGAGATAATAATGAAAGAGAACAATAAGCCTCATCAATAACCCATTATATGGTATATTGCCTCCATTTCCCAGAGAGATAATAATGAAAGAGAACAATAAGCCTCATCAATAACCCATTATATGGTATATTGCCTCCATTTCCCAGAGAGATAATAATGAAAGAGAACAATAAGCCTCATCAATAACCCATTATATGGTATATTGCCTCCATTTCCCAGAGAGATAATAATGAAAGAGAACAATAAGCCTCATCAATAACCCATTATATGGTATATTGCCTCCATTTCCCAGAGAGATAATAATGAAAGAGAACAATAAGCCTCATCAATAACCCATTATATGGTATATTGCCTCCATTTCCCAGAGAGATAATAATGAAAGAGAACAATAAGCCTCATCAATAACCCATTATATGGTATATTGCCTCCATTTCCCAGAGAGATAATAATGAAAGAGAACAATAAGCCTCATCAATAACCCATTATATGGTATATTGCCTCCATTTCCCAGAGAGATAATAATGAAAGAGAACAATAAGCCTCATCAATAACCCATTATATGGTATATTGCCTCCATTTCCCAGAGAGATAATAATGAAAGAGAACAATAAGCCTCATCAATAACCCATTATATGGTATATTGCCTCCATTTCCCAGAGAGATAATAATGAAAGAGAACAATAAGCCTCATCAATAACCCATTATATGGTATATTGCCTCCATTTCCCAGAGAGATAATAATGAAAGAGAACAATAAGCCTCATCAATAACCCATTATATGGTATATTGCCTCCATTTCCCAGAGAGATAATAATGAAAGAGAACAATAAGCCTCATCAATAACCCATTATATGGTATATTGCCTCCATTTCCCAGAGAGATAATAATGAAAGAGAACAATAAGCCTCATCAATAACCCATTATATGGTATATTGCCTCCATTTCCCAGAGAGATAATAATGAAAGAGAACAATAAGCCTCATCAATAACCCATTATATGGTATATTGCCTCCATTTCCCAGAGAGATAATAATGAAAGAGAACAATAAGCCTCATCAATAACCCATTATATGGTATATTGCCTCCATTTCCCAGAGAGATAATAATGAAAGAGAACAATAAGCCTCATCAATAACCCATTATATGGTATATTGCCTCCATTTCCCAGAGAGATAATAATGAAAGAGAACAATAAGCCTCATCAATAACCCATTATATGGTATATTGCCTCCATTTCCCAGAGAGATAATAATGAAAGAGAACAATAAGCCTCATCAATAACCCATTATATGGTATATTGCCTCCATTTCCCAGAGAGATAATAATGAAAGAGAACAATAAGCCTCATCAATAACCCATTATATGGTATATTGCCTCCATTTCCCAGAGAGATAATAATGAAAGAGAACAATAAGCCTCATCAATAACCCATTATATGGTATATTGCCTCCATTTCCCAGAGAGATAATAATGAAAGAGAACAATAAGCCTCATCAATAACCCATTATATGGTATATTGCCTCCATTTCCCAGAGAGATAATAATGAAAGAGAACAATAAGCCTCATCAATAACCCATTATATGGTATATTGCCTCCATTTCCCAGAGAGATAATAATGAAAGAGAACAATAAGCCTCATCAATAACCCATTATATGGTATATTGCCTCCATTTCCCAGAGAGATAATAATGAAAGAGAACAATAAGCCTCATCAATAACCCATTATATGGTATATTGCCTCCATTTCCCAGAGAGATAATAATGAAAGAGAACAATAAGCCTCATCAATAACCCATTATATGGTATATTGCCTCCATTTCCCAGAGAGATAATAATGAAAGAGAACAATAAGCCTCATCAATAACCCATTATATGGTATATTGCCTCCATTTCCCAGAGAGATAATAATGAAAGAGAACAATAAGCCTCATCAATAACCCATTATATGGTATATTGCCTCCATTTCCCAGAGAGATAATAATGAAAGAGAACAATAAGCCTCATCAATAACCCATTATATGGTATATTGCCTCCATTTCCCAGAGAGATAATAATGAAAGAGAACAATAAGCCTCATCAATAACCCATTATATGGTATATTGCCTCCATTTCCCAGAGAGATAATAATGAAAGAGAACAATAAGCCTCATCAATAACCCATTATATGGTATATTGCCTCCATTTCCCAGAGAGATAATAATGAAAGAGAACAATAAGCCTCATCAATAACCCATTATATGGTATATTGCCTCCATTTCCCAGAGAGATAATAATGAAAGAGAACAATAAGCCTCATCAATAACCCATTATATGGTATATTGCCTCCATTTCCCAGAGAGATAATAATGAAAGAGAACAATAAGCCTCATCAATAACCCATTATATGGTATATTGCCTCCATTTCCCAGAGAGATAATAATGAAAGAGAACAATAAGCCTCATCAATAACCCATTATATGGTATATTGCCTCCATTTCCCAGAGAGATAATAATGAAAGAGAACAATAAGCCTCATCAATAACCCATTATATGGTATATTGCCTCCATTTCCCAGAGAGATAATAATGAAAGAGAACAATAAGCCTCATCAATAACCCATTATATGGTATATTGCCTCCATTTCCCAGAGAGATAATAATGAAAGAGAACAATAAGCCTCATCAATAACCCATTATATGGTATATTGCCTCCATTTCCCAGAGAGATAATAATGAAAGAGAACAATAAGCCTCATCAATAACCCATTATATGGTATATTGCCTCCATTTCCCAGAGAGATAATAATGAAAGAGAACAATAAGCCTCATCAATAACCCATTATATGGTATATTGCCTCCATTTCCCAGAGAGATAATAATGAAAGAGAACAATAAGCCTCATCAATAACCCATTATATGGTATATTGCCTCCATTTCCCAGAGAGATAATAATGAAAGAGAACAATAAGCCTCATCAATAACCCATTATATGGTATATTGCCTCCATTTCCCAGAGAGATAATAATGAAAGAGAACAATAAGCCTCATCAATAACCCATTATATGGTATATTGCCTCCATTTCCCAGAGAGATAATAATGAAAGAGAACAATAAGCCTCATCAATAACCCATTATATGGTATATTGCCTCCATTTCCCAGAGAGATAATAATGAAAGAGAACAATAAGCCTCATCAATAACCCATTATATGGTATATTGCCTCCATTTCCCAGAGAGATAATAATGAAAGAGAACAATAAGCCTCATCAATAACCCATTATATGGTATATTGCCTCCATTTCCCAGAGAGATAATAATGAAAGAGAACAATAAGCCTCATCAATAACCCATTATATGGTATATTGCCTCCATTTCCCAGAGAGATAATAATGAAAGAGAACAATAAGCCTCATCAATAACCCATTATATGGTATATTGCCTCCATTTCCCAGAGAGATAATAATGAAAGAGAACAATAAGCCTCATCAATAACCCATTATATGGTATATTGCCTCCATTTCCCAGAGAGATAATAATGAAAATGAATAATAAGCAAAACAAGCCAAATACCAATCTAAACTGAAACCTACTTTTTTCAACAACTTTCATTTTCAGTAAAATATTCTGTTCTAGACCTTGGAATCTTCTAATCTAAACTGGAATATCCTTTTTGTGTTAATAACTTTCACTTTCAACAAAATGCTATCCTTATTCGTGACAAATGTACCATTTTTCAGTTTTATTATAACTTTAAAGAAATAAAACATTCTGCTATACATTTTCATGTTTTGCAGAAAAAATAATTGAATAATCTAAAAACAAAACATTAAGCAAATCAAGTGTCATCCTCAATACTCCAGGGGTTAATGCTCACATTCACTCTCTGCAACCCTGGAATATAAAGATCACAAAAGCCACAACCAACTTCATGGCCAGTCCATTTTTTTGTTAAGCAACCCAGATTCTTTTAATGAACATGTATGATCAAATGATCAAACTAGTTCTCGTCTCATCCACAGGGTGGTGCGCATTGAGCCTTTGATTTTGTCATGACAAATTCCAGGGGTGCAGAGAACGAAGTGAAGGAAATGAGTGTAAACCGTGAGTGTAAACCATGAGTGTAAACCATGAGTGTTAAACGTGAGTGTAAACCATGAGTGTAAACCGTGAGTATAAACCATGAGTGTAAACCATGGAGTAATGAGGATGATCAAGTATATGTCTCTGAACAAAACAAGTTTCTGCCAAGACTCGACATAAGCAATCAAAGATGAACATACACCTACTGACCATGAACCTTGCCACTTCTAAAAGATGATTGAGCTTTTTGCAGAACAGTAAACAATATTTTAAAATAAAACTACATAAAGCCACTAGGCCCAATGCCATCAAACCATTACTACTCAAAGACCTTCATGGTGAGTTGGCACCCGTATTACAGGTATGTTCATTATATCAAACTGGTAACTTCCATCGCATTGGACATCTGCACATGTTGCACACTTATATAAGAAAGGTGAGAAACTTAGAGCATCTAACTAACGTCCTATATCCTTAACCTGTATTTTGTGTAAGGTCATGGAAAAAATTATTGCACCAAACTTGGTAAGACATTTTGATTTGAATATGACATTGTGTTTGAACTCCATCTCCGCTTCAGAGAGAAACATATTGTGAAACCTGCTAGTCATACCTATGGAGGACCCAAAAGCCAATCTAACAGCATGCAGGTAAGCAGACGAACTTAATATTACTGGATTTCAGCAAAGTTTTTGATAAAGTGAACTCTTCAAAACTTCTTTTCAATCATCATCAATGTGGGATTTGGTACCACACTCTCAAATGGATCAGTAAAAAGTACAGGTACCATCAGTTGTCCCCAAAGGCTCAGGCCTCGGCCCAATTTTGTTTTTGGTCTATATAAATGACTTACCACTTAACCTAACAAGTACAGTGCGTCTATTTGCAGACGACACTACCATATACTTAGTGGTAAGTAGTTTATAAGATGCAACTATTGCTTCGGGAGGACTTGGACAGGTTATACATTTGTATGTATGGGAAAAAAGGTGGGACATGGAATTCAACCCAAGCAAGTGCCAGGTAATGCATATCACCAGGTCCAAGATGCCACTCATCAGTGTGCATCAGCTACATCAAAATAAATATCAAAGTAAAAAATGAGAAGGTAAAGGCTGCAGCCTACAAGGCACTGGTACGTCCAAACTAGAGTATTCCGCCTGTGTCTGGGACCCATATACTCAAAACTAAAGTATTCCGCCTTTGTCTTTGACCCATATACGCAAGATCAAATTGACCCACTGAAAATGGTCCAGCGCAGAGCGACATGCAGGGTCGGGTGAATTCTCTCATCTTGCGAGTGTTAAGGAAATTGGATTGGCAAACATTGGCTGAAAGATTATCTGTAGCCAGACTATGTCTATTTACAAAATAGTTTATCAAAAAGTAGCCATCACAATGCCACTGTACATGTGTAAAATATGTGGATTAATTAGGTTGCCTTACAAGCGTCAGCTGTAGGGAATTTCCCTTTAGCTCAGCAGTAGAGCATCGGGCTGGAGAGCCAAGAGTCGCGGGTTCGAGCCACAGCGACAGCACTATCTTTATCACTATTTCTCATCCTATTACAAATAGGTGCCGGTGACCCTCCCCATTCAAGGTAGGAGAACCATTGGCGGGGAGTCAAAGAAACTGGGTTGGTGTTTAAAAAAAAGAGGGGAATAGTGTAAAATATGTGGATTAATTAGGTTGCCTTACAAGCATCAGCTGTAGGGAATTTCCCTTTAGCTCAGCGGTAGAGCATCGGGCAGGAGAGACAAGGGTCGCGGGTTCGAGCCCCAGCAACAGCACTATCTTTATCACTATTTCTCATCCTATTACAAATAGGTGCCGGTGACCCTCCCCATTCCAGGTAGGAGAACCCTTCGCGGGGAGTCAAAGAACCTGGGTTGGTGTTTAAAAAAAAGGGGGGAATAGCGTAAAAGATGTGGATTAATTAGGTTGCCTTACAAGCATCAGCTGTAGGGAATTTCCCTTAAGCTCAGCGGTAGAGCATCGGGCTGGAGAGCCAAGGGTCGCGGGTTCGAGCCCCAATGACCGCACTATCTTTATCACTATTTCTCGTCCTATTACACATGCAGTACATTATGCACCTCCTGAAACCTTCAAGAAATGCTCAAGACACTTTTCAGCAAATACCCACCAACAAAGACTTGTATAAATACTCTTTCTTCCCCCTTACAATAGTGCAATGGAACGCCCTTCCCTACAAATCTGCAGCAGTCCATAATTGAGGCCAAAAAGAGGCAATCAGTAATGCTGCTTTTGTGATGCCTTATTATGGGTAGCATGTTTTTAAATGCTACACCAGTTTTACTCTCATTTCTCACAATCAGTCAACCTAGCCATACTTGCATGTAACACACACACTCCAACACACCCCGAACCCACCACACACTCCAACACACCCCGAATCCACCACACTCCAACACACCCCGAACCCACCACACACTCCAACACCCCCCGAACCCCCCACACTCCAACCCCCCCCGACCCCCCCCCCCACCCCCCACCCCCCCACCCCCCCCCCACCCCCCCCCGACCCCCCCCCCCACCCCCCACCCCCCCCCCACCCCCCACCCCCCCCCCACCCCCCACCCCCCCCCCACCCCCCACCCCCCCCCCACCCCCCACCCCCCCCCCACCCCCCACCCCCCCCCCCACCCCCCACCCCCCCCCCACCCCCCACCCCCCCCCCACCCCCCCACCCCCCCCCCACCCCCCACCCCCCCACCCCCCCCCCACCCCACCCCCCACTCCAACCCACCCCGAATCCACCACACACCAACACACCCCGAATCCCCCACACTCCACCACACCCCCAACCCACCCCGAATCCACCACACGCCAACACACCCCAAACCAACCACACACTCCAACCCCCCCCGACCCCCCCCCCCACCCCCCACCCCCCCCCCCACCCCCCCCCCCACCCCCCACCCCCCCCCCCACCCCCCACCCCCCCACCCCCCCCCCACCCCAACACACCCCAAACCCCCCCCCCACTCCAACACACCCCGAACCCACCACACACTTCTGTCTCTTCCCTGAATAATCCAACAGGTTTTAGCTATCAAAGGATTGCAGTTTCCTAATGCACTCCTATACCTCTATTTCTCATGGCTTTTTATTTCACTCAAACTTTTCTTTTTCTGATTTGACGAAATTAAGTAGAAACACTACCTTTAACATGTACATATAGAAACACGCTGTACATAATACTCTCAAGAGGGTGTCGCTGTATAGATAGCTAGATATATAGATAGATCACATGGACTGACCCGGCCTATTCCCTTCACAACTGTCAAATAAATGATACCTTGACAATTAAACTGCCGCCTAGACATATAAAATCACAAACAACTGTAGCTTGAATACTTACGTTTTATCCGGTATATAACCAGTTCGTGCATGATCAGTTACTCACGGAAGTATCCTTAACGTAGAATTATTTTTAACAGAACATGCTATTTTAAAGTTCATAAACTGCAAAAATTAGCTGTCTATGTTACAATCTAAGTGCCAAGTCCAAAACGAGACACCCGACTCGTGCTTTTCTGAGATATCAAAAACGAAAGTGAAAGCAAACATTCCAAGACTAAACAGGAAATCCTGACGTCAGCCTATGATTTTTCAAAAATCAATTCTTACACGATTCACATGTAACGAGTTCATTTGGATTGGATACAAACTAGGCCTGTGTTCCAATCTGCCATAGAGCCATGGTTATCGTTTAATTGTTAGGAACTATGCCCCGCTTACCGTACTTCAACCACGGTCCCTTGTTTGTTTGTAGCACTGTACAGGTAATTACTAGCTATCGCGAAAGAGAACAAAAATACCAATATATTAAATATGGCCTGGCTTTTTTTATTCTAAATGGCGTATTCTTTTTTTCGAGTTCACCAATATTATAGTATATATACATTATAGACCAATCGTTTCTAGTTTAGTTTTGCCATGGACTTTTTGCACATTACCATATCGACCTCGTGTTTCTAAATATAGATCTGGTACATGTATTTCGTTCACCGTAATGGGAATATCAAAAGTTGCTGACAGATAAACTTGAACATTTAAAGCATACCAAAGGTGATTAGTATTTACAAACAAACAAAATGAACGTAGTATGTTTATGATTTTGTTTATTTTGTTAATCTCTTATAAGTTCATATTGTGATATCACGGAATTAGATTAGATCCAAGTCCGATTAGTCATAATCCCTAGATGTGATACAAATTATACATATTTACTACATTTTTGTCAATTTTTGTATCCTTTTGCTAAAATATTCAAACAAAATAACCAAGTTTGACTGAAAACATTTTTGTCACATTTACGATTTATCTCATTATCACTATTTGAATATCTGATTAGAGACGTATATATTACACGTCTCTGATCTGATATATATCTCATTCTATCTAATGTCATATATTTATTTGAATTCCCAACCTTTCATTTTAAAGGTGCATCACGTGTGTGTTACATTCATCTTTATAAATACATAAACCCCATTAGCTACATCTATTGCTCCCAGCTGCAGTATGCAGATGATTTCCCAATAAATGCTGTACAGTTAAGTGGTAATTAATTTGAAATTAAGAGCATTGTTAGTGTGTTGAAATCTGTAAGTATGTTGTTTAATTATTCAAATTACTTCATTACCATAAATCTAATAATATGATAATATATTTGGCATTTGTTGTCTTGTCTTGCTGCATATAATACAGATATTCGGGGGGGGGGGGGGGGGGGGGGGTCTCTATTTATATATTTTGTCCAATACAAGATTAACTCCAGTGAATTGAGGAAGGTACAGTACATAAATACGTTAATAGTAAATAGAAGGTCTATATTATATATACCACGGACTTAGATAACACTCTAATCTAATGCCCCGTGTTATCTAAGTCCGTGTATATACGCACCATTTTAACCAAGAATAGGAAAGAAAAAAATCGGCATGTACGTATACGTATACAAGTCTTATGGATTTGAGCAGAGACGTTTATATTACATGTACATATATTATATATGGGTACAGAAGTAATAACGACAGTGCAGACAATAAAATTTGTCAAATGTTCAGGACGATCCGCCCCTTTATCAAGACAGGAACATGACAATTTACATATCACAACATATAACAGAGATAAACAGTCACCTTGAAACAATGATACAATATATATACTGGTACCCCCATCCCATCTTGCTGGCATCCCTTATATGTTATATATACGTCACTGATTTGAGATAGGCCTATTTATCATTGAACCACCTGATCAGACGGAGCATATATATTTTTGCTATATTCTCAGGGTGCTTCATCTTTGTTGACTCATTTGCGTACAAAATTAAACATTTACTCTTTGTGGTTTGCATATAAATATAATGCAACACCTGTGTCACATTGCTTAGACATCTTATCTTTATCTTTATCCATTCCCCCGTTATATCTAGCCAGAGGTCACTGCTCTTAATTGGGAGACACGTGCACGTGTGTACAAACTGCAGGTACCCCATCCTGGCCTGCTGACAGCCCTTTGATGTCTTATACGTATACCTGGACACAGTAAAGGTGTGTCCAGTACTCAGGGCCTCCTGCTGTCAGCATTGTACACTGGTGTGTTGAGTGGTATATATATATATCTACCTGTTAACACATTTCACACCTGAGGCAGGCTGGCTTGTTCTCAGTTCCCCACTTTTAAAAAGGTGTAATGTAAATGCAATGTAATTATTATGTATACGTATTGAAATATTTGACTGTACACTGACTCTTACCATTTAGTGATAGCAGAGACGTATATATTACTGTAATACTATTGTAATATGTACGTCACTGGTGATAGTTATATCTGTATAATACATCATATATATGTAATGATTGTATCAAACACAGTAACTTTCCTGTGAGAATGTACACCTGTGAAGGCCTCACCTGCTATGGTTAGCTGCCCCAGGGCTTGGGGAGAGAGGACTTGGTCACAACCTCAATTCAATTTATTACCAAATGCACATTGCATATAGGCGTACAGAAATATATATATAGATAAATACTTTACAAATATCTTGTACAATGGCGGAGAACATATGCAATAGATTCAATTCCATATATAATAATTACAAATTCATGAAATAGTCATAAGTTTGGGAAAACTTTAAGGTTTTCCTAAGGTAACTTAGCGGTCTCTTATGAAGCATAATTTAGTTGTTTATGAAATAATACAAATACAGCCTTAATCTAACCAAATTTCTAGGATTTGAATGAATTTTGTGATGATAATTAGGGTACATAACATCACGGGGGAAAAATCACAAGTCCCCATTTTGACAAAAACGGTCGCATGCAATATAAAAAAAATAGAACGAGCTACGTTGGTTAATTGCCTGCATTGAAGTGTTTGTTATTTTACTTACATTTGTTTCGTATTTTAATATCCCACCACTGAACATTTGTTTTTGTTTTGTTTAAATACACCCTATCACATATCAATTTAGGCCCCCCCCCCCCCCTCTTGTGGTGCAAGAAACGTACAGTGCAGTTGAAATTTACATTTACATGTTGTTAATTTTTTTAAATCTGAATCTCAGGGCTTGAATTTGATGGACTTGACATGGTTCTTGAAGCTGTTTATTGATGAAGCACTGACAACTTCTACTGGTAAAGGTTCCAGATCGATCCTAATACCATCGGGAAAGAAGGACTTCTGATTTAAAACAAAGTTTCTATTTTAATCTCATACATGTGATTCAATTATATTTAAGAGATACATTCGAAAATCAACTGCACTAAATAATGTGTCTGCTTAGTTAGTAAGGCTTGGCTAGTATTCTAGGTTAGTTTTCACCTCAGTGTGGTTGCTAGGAAGTGGAACTCTTCTATTGTCTAGTGCATGTAGCATTATCATTATATGAACCTAGGGGTCTCTGGCATAATGAACCGTGAAGTTACACCTGTTATGTTGAAGTATGGAGTTTTGTAAAAGTAATATTATTAAACGTTGTCGGAAATACACCAATCAAGAAGCACCCAACACGTGACGGTGATGACCGAGATAATCTAGTCGTAGATGACATTCAAGACAACAACTCGTCTGTGGCTGTCGAGAGGAAATCAGGCGGCATAAACGTTATACAGAAGATAATCTCGGCGTGTACTTTCAAGAGAGAAAAAAGATCGACCAAAAAGATTTTTACACTAACGCGGATCAGTTAATGAACAAATTAGATGATCTTTCGACAAGGACCAAAAATGATAATTTGCATAAACATGTATATATTACTGAGGTAAACGCAAAACCCGACAATTTATAGTTGTAGAATTTGAATATAACCTTGGAGATAACTTTGTCATGTATTCAAAAATTCTCAATAAGAACAAAAGTATGGGCCTTATGATATATATGTCAAGAAAGATTTAGTTAGTAAAGAAGTCAGACTTAAATCTATATTTGAAGAATATCTTCGTGTGAGTATAAACTTAAACCTAGGTGACGAACTATTGGTGTGTTTGATGTACAGATCAGAAAGGGAAAATAATATGAATATGAGAATTCTTTTGTCAGAAATATCGAACAAACATTCATCTCATGTACTTGTAGTGGGTGACTTTAATTACCATAATATCTTAATTGGTAGACATGGAACACCACTGGGGACAGTGCGGAATCGCCAGAATATCTCTTCGTAGAGAGCGTAAAGGGTGCTTTAAGGCTTTACCAACATGTCAGAAAACCAACTCACTGGAGAGAAACGAACAAACCTAACTTACTTGATCTTATTTTAAAAAATGAAGAAAATGTAGTAATTAATATCGAGCACCAAAGCCCTCTAGGAAAGAGAAATCATTGTGTCTTGACTTTCATTTATAAGTGTTATACTATTGTAGAAGAAACTGCTCACTTAAGACCTTCATACGACATGTCTGACTTCATGTAGCAATAAATGCAGACATTGGAAACCTAAACTGCTCAGAATGCAATGCTTTCGGAATAATGACATAAACAATAGCTGGAGATATTTGTTCCCATATGGTGCAGGAAATTCAACAAACACATGTTCCCCTTAGAAAACAACGAAATGGGCACAACCAAAAACAAGGGTACCCGATCGATGATAAAACCAGTGGCCTTATCAGAAAAAATAAACATGCACTCGGGAAGAAATTGATTGTTTCGGATGACCACACTACCAGGCGAGAGTACTGCAAATAAAAAAAATTAAGTTAGAACTGACACAAAAAAAAATCAGGAAAAAAAAAAAAAAATACTTGCAGCTGATGCAAAACAGCGTCCGAAAGCTATTAGGAGAAATATTCGATCAAAATCTAAAACTAAACGTACGCGTGATATCGGTAAACTCTACACCTGGTGATATCGGTAAACTCTACACCTGGTGATATCGGTAAACTCTACACCTGGTGATATCGGTAAACTCTACACCTGGTGATATCGGTAAACTCTACACCTGGAAATTATTAGTCACACAATGTGGCTACAGATAATAAACATTGCGTTAAGTTTTCGTTATATGCTTCTTAATCAATTAATAATGGCATTATGGTGTTGAAATATTGCATGAATCTTCTGTTGCAGTCTGTTGGAGTCAAAGTGGGGATTTTTTTTCATTGTTTTTTTCTTCTTCATATTTTGGGCCAATAACATAGAATTTGGGGTGATTTTGAGAATTAGACATTACTTAATAATTGTTAGATTAACTTCAAATTTCATACACACCTTCAGTATACACAGTACTTCAATATATAATACGTGTGTTGTGCTGAGATGACCACAACAATTGTTTTGGCAGAAAACATAGAATTTTGGGTGATTTTGAGAATTAGACATATCCGTTGAAATATCCCAATATAAACCGGAATATCCTTCACAATAAATAGTTTTAACGTTCCACTAAGTCTTATCCCAAAGTGTCACAAACGGGATCAGCAGTTCAGACATTTTTTGTTTGTTTAACTTTGATGAAACCTTCTTCTATACATTATCATGTTTTACAGACAAAAACGAATAATCTAAATAAGGAACACCAAGCAAAACCGGGACCTAACATAGGACTCTGAGCAAAACAAGACCGACCAGGAAGCACTCACTTGGGTTGACCATATTCTTTAATCAATAGCCTTCATTATATTTTTTCCTGTACTAGCAGTTGGAATATCCCAATATAAACTGGAATATCCTTTTACAATAAAAAGTTTTAACGTTCAAGACAGTCTTACCCCAAAGTGTCACCAATGGGATCAGCAGTTCAGACGTTTTTTAAACTTTGATAAAACCTTCTCCTATACATTATCATGTTTTACAGGAAAACCCCCTGAATAACCGGGATCTAACATAGGACTCTGACCCACTTCAATCCACAATCGATCAACCAAATAATGCCCTTGACATGCATGGAGTTAATTAAAATGCCTCCTAGACATATATATAGTCACAAAAACAAAATAAAATATATCAAATGAATACCTGTAGTCATACCTTCATATACAGTAGGCGTAACTATACTTACGTCTTATCAACCATTATAACAATAGTTGAATCAATTCCTCTGGAATTGTGGATACACTCGACGGAAATACCCGAATTGTAGCATTGTTTTTGGTCATATGATACTTAGAAAACAATTATCGATATTCGCATTGATCGACTTCACACAGGCGAAAAGTCCAAACAAGCCACCTGATTCGTGTTTTTTGAGATTGGAAAAACGAAAACGAAAGTATGAGTTTCCATGAATTTCCAAATACGCCTTTAAAATACTCTGATGCAATACTCGCGTAACGAGTGTTTTGATTGGATACGGATAACGGTTTAACGGGCACTACAGCCTCGTCTGTCAACACATCTGTATCGTAGGTCGTGTAACTAATTGACAATATATGTACTAGTATATATTTGGATGACGAATTGACTGTATTTATTTATTAGATATGAAGACAATTGTTTTTGCACGTACCACGGACTTTAATACTAGGAGAGTGTAAAATCAAACAATATTGATAACAGACTGGTGCGTATTGTACAGGGAAATGAAATAGCTTCTGAGCGGCCAAACTACTAGACTCGTCTAGACGAGGCTAGTACCCGTTATTGAACCATGGTCCTATCGTTGATAAAACGTTATCCGTATCCAATCAAAACACAATTTAAGTGGGGGGTATTTTCAAATCGACTGAAGGAGATACACGTTCATAAAATAAGGATGCCACGAATTTAAGATGGCCGTCGCTATAACCACCCGAGTGTCAATAGCCACGCCGCGCGGCAGTGGCTATTGACACTCGGGTGGTAATAGCCACTGCCATTATTTATTTGTAATTTGTATATAATGTTAGTTAGTTATTGCATGTTGTATATAACGTAGATTATTAATTGTAAGTTGTATATAATGTAAATTATTTATTTATAGTGAATTTCATTGTAAAAGAAAATGAATTGTACATAGTGAAAATTTAAAAGAAAAAAAAGAGAGAGAAAAGATATTTTTTTATTGTCATGCACATGTGGGGTTTGCCGTGTATATCAAACAGGTACCCTCTTGTTCATGACAACATGTTTACCCCAAAACGAAGAAAAAATGAAGACGTGAAAATCAGGACCACAAGACTTTCAGTTTTCTGTCTAATTTTTTATTGAGTCAATGTACAAGGAAATGCGATTTTTATTTTTGTATGCCTTGCTGCTGTTTTTTCTCGCCAAGCATCGCCGAGAGAGAGAGAGTCCCGGAGAGAATATCTGAAAATCAGAAGGTAAAAGTTAGAAACAGGGGAGCTAATTCCGTCGGTAACGCGAAATTGGTGACGTCACACGCAATACACACACCTATTGAAAACAGGGGGAGATAATTCCGTCGGTAACGCGAAAATTGATTACGTCACAGCAATACACAACCCATGATGATGTCATGATTATGGGGGCATAGGTTTAGGCATCCTCGATTTCCAGGGGTTACGATCACCTACGCTTTCTACACGACAGCGAAAGTGAGCGTAACCCCTGGATATCGAGGATGAGGTTTAGGGTGTTGCTTAGCACCTCCCCCTCCCCCATAAACATGTAATTATCATATACTGATACACATTGTTAAATTAAGTAAATAATCCACTGATTCACTTAGTTTTATATAAGTCCGTGGTTTTCAGTATTGTTAACCAACGCTTACATTTATCGTTCTTAGTCCTATCCGGATATTCACAACCGCCTACGCACAATTACTATCTCCACATGAAAACTTTCCGGAATCCGCCACCCGGCATACCGTTTTTTGCTTATCTAGCTCACTCCGAAAAAAATATCTTCAGAGTACGCGGGCCTCCATGGGCACGGTGACTAGTAAAATTCGCGAAGAACACTCAAAACGATATAAGACAAAGGAAATCTAAGCGTTAAAAACCTCCGAGAAAACAGGGCCTCACCTTGAATCAACTTATCAAAATTTTACAGCAAATTCAATAAAAGGTATCACATTCGAACTTCTAAAATGTTTGTACACAAATGCCGATCAATTTAAAAACAAACTTTCGGAATTAACGTTGAGAGTAAATGAGATCAAGCCTGAAATAATTGGAATCACAGAGGTGCGCACCAAAGATAAGATCACTCAACATGAGGCCACTGGAATTCTCCATTGACGGAAATACTGACTACATGATATTTGATCGGAATACTGACTACAATATTGGTAGAGGTGTGCTACTCTATGTACATAAAATGCTTTCAGCGAAAGAAATCAAACTTCATACAGAATTTCAAGAAAATAAATTTATAGAAATACCACTGAACGTACTAGAGAAAATATTCTTCGGCGTGATATATAGATCAGACAGCGTAGTATCGTCCCCTAACATAAACACTTTTAAAAATGCACTGGACGAAGCATGGAAAAATCAGAACATGTTTTATAATTATAAAGCAACTAGGATAGGAAGTGAACGTTAAAAACTTTAGTATGGATAATAGAGTCCGGTGTAGAGGAACTACAGTAGTTCCTGTACCGGAAAACAACTATAACTATAACTATAACAGAATGCAACTTGGAATCCAAAATGAAACAAACGTCTGTGTTTCTCGACTTTGATGTCCAAACCACCACTCGACCGTAGGTGTGTATGGTATTCTAATAAACTGATCCTGTAAACAGTTGAACTTTTCCTGCTTGATCAAAGAACAACGATTGCTTGAAGTCAAAGGAAACACTACATTTTCATTTTCAATATTTCAAAAGGCGGAATTTCGACATGTTTGTTTCTGTATTACAACTCTCCAAATGCCCTTTGATGATAATGATGTAAACCTGCCTTTGTGCTGGATTCAAAAACTGTGCACAAATCCTCATAAACAAGTTCTTATTTTATGAAATAACAGACCGTTATAAAATCTCCACATGACTTAGGTATATAAATGAACTCCAGGTACATGTAGTATGTAGTACCACAACCTGGCACGTCCTTAAATGACCATAGCTGTTAATTAATAGGACGTTAAACATAAAACAAACATGTAGTATATAATGCCAGTTCATAGCATTCGGTCGGGTCGCTATAAAGAGACTGACATGTAATAAGTCTGGAGAACTATATATTTATATAAATTTATGAAAACATCGGTTAACCTCGCTATGGAACATTTTAATAGCTAATGTGCAAGATCAGTATATCCGTACTACATATAGAAGTTCCGATTTTTAATTGGGGTATTTGAGTATAACCTATCAGGGGGTTGAACTTTTGGATGACTAAAAACTCTTTCAGGGAACTTGTTGAACCTAAAGTATAGTATCTTCTTCCTTGAATTCGCACCTTAACTCTGGACGACAATCCTCTTGGCACTATTCCTCCGTGAAGTCGTTTCCTGTGGAACTCCACATTCAGTTGCGTCATATCAGCAGAAGGTCGAGAAAGTGTTAGTTGTAGTTTGTTGTTTATTTGTTTGTAATTACTCTTACAATATTGTTGTGTAGGTTCGCCTGAAGGGCACTGTTAACAACTATCAGAAAGCAATCCCTCGGGAAAGGGCCATAATGGGATAATAAAACAGCATGTTCCTCTCCCGTAAGTGACTCAAGCAGACGACAACAATGGCGTGGAAGTCTGTTATCTTCAGTCACTGTTGTGTTATTGTTCTATTTGTCATACTTGTTGGAATATAAAGTATATGGTTTGCAAAAAGTGAATAAAATCATAACTGTCTGCATATGGAAGGCTTTTGTTATTTTATTGGACTCTGAACAGAAAGGGGCCCCCTTTGGATGTACTTATAAAATGCATCAAAACTGGAAAAATGTGCGGTAACAGTTCATATATATTTTACTCCAGCCGACTATCACTCTCCGGGTTTTATTTCTCCGTGACACCCTTTCCCACGGGCACTATTCCTCCATGACGTCGTTTCTTGTATGACGTCATGTTGCGATGTCATATTACGTCAGTCTTCGAAGTCAGCTATTTCATCTTACTCTGCCATGGAGTTCACAATGGAACAAAACCTATCAGGACCAAGAATGCCACGATGTTTGCGGTATCTGTTTGAATCTATTTTACCAAGGAACGGGGAAGTGGTTAAGATACTGGAATTATGAAAACGGCAAATATTAATGTTTATGTTAATGTGAGAAACAAGGATGGGGCGCTCTACTGCAGTATTCAAAAAGATCGTTACTTTCGATTCGACAAGGGATCCACCTTGAGATACAGACTTTTATATTATCAATGACCAGCACAGGTAAGTAACACATTCAGTAGCATGTTTTATAAGCACGTCAAGTGGAGGGACACAACGTCGTAGCGGCCGAGGCAGAGGAAGCCGGGTATTAATATTAGACTAGTACTAAACGTCGTAGTACAATAAGTGTCGATTTATGTCAGTACAGTACTTAGATCTATATCATTCTATTCGGTTTTGATCTCCAATTCATCATTTATATATTTCACACAATGCTAGAGTGTTGTTAGTGCGATTTAGTGAGCGATATATTTTGGGTTCAGTGTTTCATGGGGAGTAACGAAGTTTGCCAGTGTTTTCATCTGTTTAAAAGTGTAAGTCAACAGCCAAAATTAATGTTAGATTGTTAGACACATTCCATGAAAAATATCTACTGTTAGATGATCTGTTAATAACACTTGAATGGCATTCAGAGACACGTTTCGTGGAATGAAAACTGTTGCTTGTTTGTTTCCCCTTTTTTCCAACACACATACTGTGATAAGAATGATGAAAGGTAGGAGGGGGGGGGGGGGGGGGGGATTGTACTGTACAGTATCGTACAGTAGGCTACAATGTGTACTAGAGGAACTTCCCGACTAGCTGCCTCTAGCAGTGGCAGCAGTCAGCATTAACATTAATGACAAGGACATCAGCATATTTACTAGAGACAGAAAACAAGCCTCAATTCATGTCACACGACCAGTTAGGACGCATACAGAGGCATACCACCGTGGTTATAAACGGATGTGAATCCAGCACGTGCCAAGTTACAATGGGAGTACGACCATCGTTTCTCATTTATGTAGATACCGAAATGTATCATGCAATGGATCAAGGAGCACAAGGACAGCAACCTCAGGCGGACCTACACCGATGGAACAACTGGACGAAAACTTAGATGTTGGAACTAAACACTGACAAGTGCAAACATTTAAATGTATACTGTATATTATAAATATAAATATGACACTTCTTACAAAATCACCGACACAGGGGGAAGTACATGAAATACAAAATATCAACAGTGCAAGGGACCTGGACTAAGTGACCAATGGAACTACTGTAATTTAAAGTTGTTAGTAGCCAAAGCAAACAGAAATGTAGGAATGATATCTAGGACATTTAGCTGTACAGTAAGGCCATGCTCATAACTTTTTATAAATCTCTCGTTAGACCGTAGTAGTTTGGGCACCCATCGGATGATCCTTAAAAAGGATCAAATAACTATCGAAAAAGTCCAGAGGAGGGCCACTCAACTTCTCCCTTGTATCGAATACCTAACACATCCAGAGAGACTCGGAGCTCTAAGGCTACCCACTGTATATGGAGTACAAGAGACTTGTGTCAGACATGTTGCAAGTTTTCAAATTTATGATGTAACAGGAAAGAGAATAGTGTGCTTCCACCGGGGATCGAACCCTCCATCTCCCGGTCCCTAGTCGGACGCTCTACAATAAGCTAAAGGGAAATTCCCTCTAGCTCGAAGGCGACCGTAATCTTATGTACAATTAAACTCTGCCACAATAATACCAAAGAACACTTTGTACACCTCCTAAGCAAGCAGCATATAACTTACAGAACACGAGAAAGAAGGCAAGCCCCTAGACATGGAAGGTGATTTACAAGAAAACGACTCCAATTATCTGGTCAGAAATATCTACAAAAAAACCTACACCAGGACAGACATCCTCTATACTTAAGGGGTGACACTCACTTGTGGGGCCTTTGATTTTGTCAGGTTCAGATAGCCCGAGTTTCCTCTGGCCTTGACAACCGACTTAGACATGTTGACAGATAACGTTTGATGTCTGGTGTTGGCATCTAACCTATCTGTCAAAATGTCCAAGTCTGGTGTCAGGGCCAGAGGAAACTCGGCATAGGTTCAGAGAGCATAAGTGAGCGAAACTCCTGGAAAATGCAAGATAGTGTGGAAGTAAACAGTTCTAGACGTCAATAGTGCATATAAGACTAATCGGTATAAATATCGGGGGAGTATCTTTGCCTAATTCTGGGAACTTGAATTATTTAAACGCCAGTATGACTTGCTGTGTAACATACAGGATCTTCGCCAAGGAGAAAAAGATGCAAAACAAAGTTTTATCGGTCGCCACCGTGATCATTAGATGACTGTCAATAGTTTCGGTCATGCAGAATAAAAGATAACAGAGAAAATAACACATGTACAGCTCATAACTTAATTTCTGACAATATGACGCAGACATGTGTAATAGTTTAGTCCTATAAAATGACGGGTTTTTCCGAGATTCAAGACGAAAGTGAAAGCATGAGTTCCCTTGATTTTCTGAAAACGCCTATTCTATAAACAATACTACATGGATATCGAACTGTAACATGTTCGGATAGAATAGTGTATAAAGCAATTTTCTCTGAGCAGGTCATTTCTTTGATGACTTCAAAAATACACAGTTAAAACAAATGCTACAAGGAATCCAGAACAGCTAGATGTTCAATCAAACTGCAACATGTACAGTGCAGTGGCGGAACCAGAGACCTATCTGGGGGGGTTTCCAAATTTCCAGGGGGTGGGGGTGGGGTGGTTCCATGTGTGTGTGTGTGTGTGTGTGGGGGGGGGGGGGGGGGGGGGGATATATGCAATTCAAACATGTTTGTACTCATCTATTGCCAGTTTTAAACATTCCCCTGGACACTTTAGCGTAGATTTGAGCTGATGATGAGCTAACTTGTATACATAACATTTATTAATACATTTTGTGTTTCCATTGTTATATATTATCATAATTATAATTATATATATATATTGCCACACATTAAGTAGCAAAAGTGCATATATATAAACATTGTGCAGAATTGCATTGCATTTGAATCAGTCAGGTTATATTAGAATGCTTCAGTGTGATAAACCAGCAACTACTGCATCATTCAAAGTTTGAATAAATCGAATTATTTGCAAGAAACAAATCTTGCATGTACTCAAAGCCGGAACATACCTGCGTATATTTTAAACCATTAGTTTGTACTTAGCCGAATGTGGGTATTTCTACTTTCGCTTTCGGTTCATGGAATGTACTAATATGGGATTGAATATAATTTTGCTTTATCATAAAATGTTTGTTTTACTTTTTAATTTTATTTTCCAAACTTACATATCTGCAAATTCGTATGAGAATGATTTTAATACCACATGAAGGATTGTGTGTGTCATTTACTCCGGTCACGTGATCTTGCCATTTTCTCGCCGCGGCCATAGCCTATTAGCACGAACGTGAAACAACAGATGAGAACTTGACGTAGCCTAACATAGACTAAATTGAAATGAAGATGTAAATTCGGATTTCACTGAGGTAAGCAGAAAATGATCTTAGTATGTTAAAGCTGTATCATTAATAACAACGGGATATACGGACAAGTTGCTTGTAAGTTGATAGAGTCGATCTGGGTGAAATGGGGACCGATCACCTGACATTTTCTGTGTTAAACCATAAGAACAGAAAGTAGAATTTACATTCTGCTCTATGGCAAAACTCGTGCCAAAAATTTGTCATAACAAGTGATTTTTTTGTATTAAGACTCCATTTGAGAAATATCCTAGTGTTTTTTTATTTATCGAAAGCACTGTGACGCGGATGGCTTAGTTTGTTTTAGAGGGAGGGGGTCTCATAACTGAAGTTTTAAATTTTGCAGTCGAGGAGATCTCCAGTTTTTCTTAATAAACAGGTCAATGTCACTGTAGTGTAAAGGATATACATTACGCATTAAGTGTTAAAAAGTCTCCATATGTACTAGCTCAGTACGTAGTAAGGAAATTTCCATCATGTCAGCCATATGTATACAGTAGATCAACGTCCATGGCAATTGAAGGGCTAGGGGTCAATGGTTTAGTTCCTAGAGAATTCTGAGAAAGCACATTTTTATTTTAGATAAATCCCTCCTATCATGAAAAGATTTGTATAACACATGTATGAATTCAAGTCTACATGGATAAAAATGGCCAAATGATTGATTATTTTTTTTACATTTTCCTTCCTTGATCAGAAACAATAACCTGTATTTTTAGTTTTTGTCTCCTGGTCTCTCACTTATGAATAATCACCAGGGTTTGACAAGTCATACATAATTTTCCTCACATTTCAGTCACATTTTTTTTGCTTGACAGTTTATTAGAGGATTTGGTACAGATTACAAAAAAAAAAAAATCATGCCAAATTAACACTTCATTGAAACCATTTTTCAATTTTTATATACAGGTTTGATTAACAATGAAATTGGAACTGAGACATTGTTGTTAGACAAAAGTAAACATACTGACATACTTTGAACAGAGCTTTGCAGAACTCTAGTAAATTAAAAAAATAAATCAGTACATTTCTTCCCTTTACCTCCTTCAGTAAACTGTATTGCTCCATTTCCAAATCTGCCAAGAAACGAACATTTAAACATAAAAAAGAAAAAAAAAAATGTAAAAGGAAGTTCAGTTCCAGAACCTATCAGTTACTTAATCCACCAGTACACAGTAAGGCTGTCACAATATATAAACCTCCCAGTATATATCCATTACACAGACATATTGTATCGTATCACCATACGAAAATTAAATATCGATATATGTACAATATTTTTATATAACAAAATTTAATTTATATACATACCTAAATCTGCTAGCTGTCTGGCCTGTTTGATATCTTCATATCATAAGAAAACAATCATTCATATGTTACAGGTGAATTTGAAAGCCTCTGACATGGTGAAGTGTCAGGGTTTGAAGGACGATGGTGGACCATGTGGAGTTGACCTCTTACCAGATGTCAGATTCTGTCCAGAATGTGGTACGCGTGTTCACAAAGTGACTATTTTGGACAAACCTAAAGACACTGTCGCCTGTCCTGGAACAGACGAAGGAAATCCATGCAACAAAGAACTTGTTCAAGGTCCAAAATTCTGTATTTCTTGCGGATGGAGAGTAAACCAGTCCATATTTGAGCCTGGGTCCAGGGTGTGTGGGGCTGACAGCCAGGGAACCAGATGTACAGGAGTCATCAGGAAACAGGAGACTACTTGTCCCATCTGCACATCTGGTAAACAAATTTCCTAATCAAATACATATCATTCGATCATAATGTTTGAAAAACAATTCTCTATTTATTGTTGTCCCTTTTAAGATGAGATGAGTAAGAATGTTTTCAATGTAATAATAGTTCCATGTCGACTGCCAGGGAATGAATAAATCATCCCTCAAATACTACGACCATAGCGGGGTATCTTAGGACTGTCTAAGCTGCGGGCTTCCAAACTTCTCCACAACACTATTTGACAACACAAGCATTGACACATCAAACAGATTTTCACGACTGAACAACTCTTGCACAAACTCAAGCTTACACGACAACCCCACCAGCCCAGGCCCACCCACAGCATCCTCCTCACCAATAAAACAAAACAACAAGACTGCCACTAGCTACAACAAATTTGCTAAACCAATACGCAAAGCCACCATGCATTAACTTCCAATCCATTTCAAACAAAAAACCTGACCTCGATTAAATAATACACTCACTCAAACCAGACATCATAATAGGAACAGAAACATGGTTCAACAACGCAATCTCCCCATATGAATACTTCCCAATCACCGAGTACACTGTCTACCAAAAAGACAGCACCCCAAATAAACATGGCCAAAGCCACGGAGGTGTACTACTTGCAATCACCAACAAATACCACACAGAACAGATAAAAGAATAAGAAACAGACAGTGAATCAATTTGGGTAAACATCTCCGTGACAAATTCACACAACCTCATCATAGGTGCATACTAAAGACCACCATCAGACAAAGGACACTCACTAAAACAACTAGAAATCTCTATGAACAGACTAGGTCAAAACAACAACACAATAACATACATAAGTGGAGATTTGAACTTACCACACATAGACTGGCAAAACAACACAACCATACCAGGCAAACAAGAACAAGCACCTTCTGGACATCATAGACAACAACTCCCTCACACAATTAACGATAAAGCCCACCAGAGGAGACCACATACTCGACCTGACACTTACAAACAGACCATCAATCATTAACAAGACTGAAACCACACTACCTATAGGCAAATCTGACCATGACATAGTCTACACTGAAATGGACCTTCGACTGAATAGAAGAAGAAGAGAACCCCGAAACATATACCTCTATCACAAAGCTGACTGGAACAACATAAGAAACGATCTCACACTTCTAAACACAAAACTTATTGACGAACAAACTAACCAAACCTCAGGCAATCTTTGGAACATGTTCAAAACAACACTTAATAATTCAGTCACCAAAAATATCCCACAAAAACACATCACACATAAGTCCAAACTCCCCTGGATAACACATTCTCTCCTTCGACTCATCAGGAAATGTAAACAATTACACGCGAAAAGCAAAACAAAACATTATCTTATACAGAAATACAAATCAGCAAAATCAGAACTACAAAAACAAACACGCAACACATATATCTAAACTACATAGAAAAAATGATAAAAGACCTCCCAATAGACGAACCCATGGCCAGCACACCCTCGCTTAGCAAAAAATTCAATTCCAAAAAACTATTCTCCTACATAAAAACCACAAGAAAAGAAAACACTGACATAACTGACATTACGTACAGATGGACTTGTAACTAAAAACTGACACCACATGTAAGGCAATCATACTAAACGAATAATTTAAATCTGCCTTCACCACAGAACAGGACTGCCCCGTACCAGACAAAGGACCTTCTCCACACCCTCTCATGCCAGAAATACACATTACACAACAAGGCAGCAATAAACTACTTAACAACATCAACCCACATACAGCAACAGGACCTGACAATATACACGGCAGAATACTTAAAGAATTAAGTGACATCACGGCACCCATTCTCACAAAAATCTTCACCCGCTCGCTCATTACAGGAACATGCAAACGCCAACCCAGTTTACAAAAAAGGAGACAAGTACAACTCAGCAAATTACAGACCAATAAAGAAGAAAAAGAATGAAGGATTTTTACAATGTGATTACAATACATATCTTCAATATCGGTATGCCATGAACGTATAGCATGTTTAATGCATTGTCAAAGCTATGCCCACCAAGGTCATAGGTCATAATGCTCACTCTCCTGTACATGTACATGTTTCAGAACTGTTGCTGTCCCAAATTTGAATCCTGGGAATGCTATTACATTTCCTTGTTGCATATCATAGTACAGGGTAACTGTTAAAGTAACCCGGAAACATCAAACAAACCTGGATTTTTAAGGTCCTAATTGTTTAACTCATGTTTGTTCCAAAGAGTAATTTAATTGTTCTAACAGTGTTTAATTTTTTTTCGATTTCAATTAGTTTCATTCAATAAAATAAAATAAAAGTGTGTAGTAATTATTTGATTTTATTACAGACAAAGGTGCTGCACCAACTGCTGTACAGAAAGACCATGTGCGTTCTGCTGACAGCAGTAAGTCTGCTGATAGTAAGTCTGTGGACCAGACACAGACACAGAGTCAACATGAGGAAACACTGACGGAACAACATTCACAGAAGAGTGAGCCACCCTTTACTGACCCTGGATCACAGTCGACTGGTAGAACTGAGACAAGGGAGACAGCTGGAAAACCTGGTACAGAACAACATTCACAGAATAGTGAGCCACCCTTTCCTGACCCTGGATCACAGTCGACTGGTAAAATTGAGACAAGTGAGACAACTGGAAAACCTGGTACAGAACAACATTCACAGAAGAGTGAGCCACCCTTTCCTGACCCTGGACCACAGTTGACTGGTAGAACTGAGACAAGTGAGACAACTGGAAAACCTGGTACAGAACAACATTCACAGAAGAGTGAGCCACCCTTTACTGACCCTAGATCACAGTTGACTGGTAGAACTGAGACAAGTGAGACAACTGGAAAACCTGGTACAGAACAACATTCACAGAAGAGTGAGCCGCCCTTTACTGACCCTAGATCACAGTTGACTGGTAGAACTGAGACAAGTGAGACAACTGGAAAACCTGGTACAGAACAATCAACAAGCAATAAATCTGGGAAACAAATCTCACAACATTCTGCAGGCCAGAACCCTCAAACATCAGGAGCAAAACTGAAGGTTTTGTTTAGTGAAGGAGGTGAAGCTGGAGGTTCTTCAGGGGAGATTAAAAACAAAGCACAACATGGAGACATCTGTGGAGGTATCACTGAACCACCCAACCAAGGAGACAACACTGGTTCTACAGTCAAAAACCAGCTGGCACCAGAGGTACAAGGAAGTACATCTGATCAAACTTCACAGTCAACAGGAGCAAAACTCAACATTTTGTATGGTGATGGAAATGACAAGGCTGTTGCAGAAGTCAATAGTGACGAAGGCAATGACTGTTACAATCCAAAGCAGGTGTCAGACAAATTTCAGAGTAGCCTCAACATTCTACAAAAAAATGAAAAGTCAGATGAAGACCAATATGGGGAATCACAGAAGAGAAAAGATAACGATGGTCATCATGGAGATACTTGGCAGCCCCCAACATTTTCCCTTCTTGGACATGAGGTTCACACACTGCCTGGACTAACTCCTAAAGGAGATGCTGCTGCTTCTGTTGTCAAAGCAAAACCTTCACCTGGTCTGAATGAGGATGGTATCACAGAGAGTGGGGATGGACCAACACAGAAACCTGTACCAGTAAAGGATGGTCAGGGCGAGTCAGCCACTGCTTCAGTTCCTTCAGGCCCTATACTACAACGTACAGCAGAGGGTAACAGTAGTGCAGACACAGGGTCATCACAGAAAGGCATTTTCAATTTCACTGGAAGTTCTAGGCAAAAGAGCAGTGCTGGTGTGTGGCAGAATCCAGATGAAAGATTTAGAGAGGTATCTAAAACAGTTGAAATAAAGGATGACGAGCTTTATGGTGACGGTTCACCTCTTGCAGAAACAGCTGAAGAATTGAAGCCTGTTGGAGAGGCATTGAGAGAATTATCTCTTTTCTCTAGTGTTAATGATTCAAAACAAGAGAGTACCCATACATCTTCTAAAGAGTCCAGCAAGGATGTGGATAAAGATCCAAACATTCAGGACACTGCTTCAGTGGTGAGCAGGAGTGATGAGGAAAGTGGATCTAGCAATGATGAAGATGACAATGAGGATGATAACAGCCTTAATCAAAATGAAGGAGATTCTCAAAAGAAGAAAAACAAAGACAAAAACAACAGCAGTACCAAATCCAAACGTGAGAAAAAGAAAGCAAGAAAAAAGAGAAAAGAAGAAGAGAGAAAGAAAGAAAAGACAGATGACAATCCTTTTACACAGTATAAAAAAGAGAAAGGTCAAAATCATGGTGAAGGTTCAACATCAGGAAGAGTAAGTAGAAAACAAATGAAGCAAGTAACATAAACATAGTTGAAGGTGTGGATCAGCCACCAGCTTCAGAAGAGTTATATGTAAATTATTTACGCACTGATCATGATGCATTGCCGTTCCATTTCATCTGTACTCTTTGTTTTTAGCCTACCATCATCAACCTACCATCATCAAATCGCCCCTGTCCGTCCGTGTGGTCCGTCCGTCATTCTGATTATCCTTAAACAATACTTGTTAGCACTATTTCTCAGAATTTACGGACTGATTGGAAAAAACCAAGATGGCCAACAAGCACCATCTTGCATTGTTCAAGTTAAAGCTTGTTAATGCTATTTCTCAGAAAGTCCGAAAGGGATCTTTCTCAAATTTTACATGAAGGTTCCCTATGGTCTGTTGTTATGCATATCAAGTTTTGGGACTGATCAGAAAACCAAGACGGCCTATAGGCGCCATCTTTAATGTTTTAAAGTAAAAGGTTGTTAGCACTATTTCTCAGAAATTACTGAAGGGATCTTTCTCAAATTTAATATGTAGGTTCCCCTTGGTCTGTTACATTTTGATATTTTTGTGATCATAAAAACAAGATGGCTGCAGGAAGAACTGATAGTTGATCATCTAGGATCTTGACAATATATTTGTGATAGTTATTTTTGAGGAAGTTGACATGTAGGTTCCCCTTTGTTTTTTTTTGTCCGTGTTTACTTTGAGACTGATTGGATAAACAATACAGCAAATTGATGGCAATCTTGGATTTTAAGCCCACGATCATCAGATGGTGGGCTATTCAAATCACCCTGCGTCTGTGGTCCATGGTCTGCCCGTCATTCCGTAAACAATTCTTGTTAGCGCTATTTCTCAGAAAGCTGGGAGGGATCTTTCTCAGATTTCACTTGAAGCTTCATCATGATCTTTGGTTATGCATATCGATTTTTGGGACTGATCGGAAAACCAAGATGGCCGATATGCCCCATCTTGAATTTGAGAGTTTAAGTTTGTTAGCGCTATTTCTCAGAATTTACTGGAGGTATCTCACTCAAATTTCACTTGAAGGTTCCCCATGGTCCTTAGTTATGCATATCGGTTTTTGATTCTGATCAGAAAACCAAGATGGCTGACAATCAGCAATCTTGAATTTGATAGGTAAAGTTTGTTAGCCCTATTTCTCCAAAAGTACTGGAGGGATCTTTCTCAAACTTCACATGAAGGTTCCCCATGATCCTTAGTTATGCATATCGTTTTTTGGGACTGATCACCAAAAGAGGATGGCCAACAGGCAGCCATCTTAAAATTGAAAGTTAAAGATTGTTAGCGCTATTTCTCAAAAAAAGTACTGGAGGTATCTTTCTCAAATTTCACATGAAGGTTCCCCATAGTCACTAGTAAAGCATATCGCTTTTTGATACTGATCAGAAAACCAAGATGTCCGACAACCAGCCATCTTGAATTTGAGAGTTAAAGTTTGTTAGCACTATTTCTCAAAAAGTACTGGAGGGATCTTTTTCAAACTTCACATGAAGGTTTCCAATGATCCTTAGTTATGCATATCCTTTTTTGTGAAAGATTGTTAGTGCTATTTCTCAGAAAGGACTGGAGTTAACTTTCTCAAATTTCACATGAAGGTTTCCCCATGGTCCCTTGTTATGCATATTGCTTTCTGATACTGATCAGAAAACCAAGATGGCCAATATGCGCCATCTTGAATTTATTGAGTTAAAGTTTGTTAGCACTATTTTCAGAAATTACTATATTGATCTTTCTCAAATTTCACATAAAAGATTCCAATGGTGGCTAGTTATGCATATCAAATTTTGACACTGATCGTTTAAACAAAATGGCTGATAGGCAGCCATCTTGGATTTGAAGGTTTGTTGTCGCTATTTTGCAGAAAGTACTAGATGGATCTTTCTTAAGTTTGCTATGTACGATCCCCTTGGTCTGTACTTGTGTATGTTTACTTCTGAGACTGATTGGTTAAGCAAAATTACTTACAAGTGGCCATCTTGGATTTTGATAGTATATTTGTTATTGCTATATCGCAGGAAGTGATGGAGGGATCTTTCTCAAATTTGATATGTATGCTCCCCTTGGTCGTCTTTGTGCTTGTTCAGTTTTGAGACTGATCGGATAAATAATATGACTGACTGGTGGCCATCTTGTTTTTTGACAGTGAATGTTTGTTATCGCTATTTCTCAGAAAGTACTGGATGGATCTTTCTAGAATTTGTTATGTATGTTCCCCTTGGTCATTTATTGTGCATGTTTACTTTTGTGACTGATGGAATAAACACAATTGTTGACAGGTGGCCATCTTGGATTTTGACAGTTAAAGTTTGTTATTGCTATAATTCTCAGAAAGTACTTTAGGGATCTTTGTCAAATTTGATATGTAGGTTCCCCTTGGTCTGTTGTTGTGCATGTTATATTTTGAGAGTGCATGATCATAAAAACAAGATGGCTGCAGGAAGAACTGAACAGGTCTTTCTCATATTGCAATGATCGGTTCTATTTCTTTCACATTTAGTACTAGTAAATATGTAAAACAACAAACTCACCTCAAAAGTTGTCTTTTATACAAGTATGAAGTTTAGATCAAAAGTTGCCTAGTAAGGTGCTTTTACTGTATACATGACACGATCAAACAGATAGAGAAAAGAAGAGAAATCATCGATCTAACATAGAACTAATGAAGATGGTACGATAGTGGGCGCCAAGATCCCTCTGGAATCTCTTGTTCACTTTTACTTTACATTTTCATTATTCTGGCATCTATTTCTTTGACAAACTATGATATATTTATTTCGTTTTTATCAATTGTGACTGTATATATAACACAAAAGATAAAAAAGCTTGCTAAGTCTGTTTACTGAAACAGAGAAAGTGTTAATTTTAGTTTTTTCCTAATACTTGAAATATGAAATGATATTAAGGTTGAACTGTACCTGATTTGAGATGACAACTCTTAGGTAGCAGTGTACAGTAGCGTACGATAGCCATGGGTGATATTTTTATACAATGAATAACCCCTGTAATATAACATGTATCAAAATTAAAAAAAAAAAACAGCACTAAAATTGGCATATACATGATGAAGTGGACTATGTGGGCTTCATAATTTAAAAAAAAAAATCGAATTTGGTTTGAGACTACAGTTTTGGGTATTTACAAATCTGTGTCTACACAACAGAAGCTACCTTTTCATGTAGTCTATTTTTGTACTCAGCACATGTGTAAATATTGTGAAAATTCCACCGGAATGACCTATGCTAAAACTAGAGTATTTAATGAGTAGGCGATATGTATTTTCAGACAGGTTTTAAGAGAAAAAAAATCTACTTGTGTCGGTCAAATTTTTGGGAAAAAATCATGATTTTTTGCATATTTTGGTGTATTTTGGTGTGGTAACCATGGTTTTCACAAGTCCCAAATCTGGGGAAAACAGTTTTTGAAAAAAAAACCGAGTCTTCTAAACAAAATGAAATCAAAATGTAGTTTATAAATATGTATATATATGTAGGTGTGTTGTGCAGGTTGAATTCACTATCCATGTTTTTGTGAAACATGTCCTTTATTTTTAAGGTCAAGCCATTTCTACTGTACACTGCTACCTTATATGTTAATGTTTTCCTAGCATCATGATTTTTTTTCTTTTAACAGACTGATCCAGGCTCTTCAACAAGGACCACTGATTCAGTTTCATCAAACCTGCCATCTGAGAAAAGGTAATTGTAATAGCTGGAATAGATTTGGAAAGTCTTATTATTCATATTGGAGAATACATTTATATATGATGAGAACAGACTTTTCATATGCACTTGAATGATAGGTTGTATTATTGTGTAGTCTGCATTGTCTTCTATTTTTAGCTCACCTGGCCCGAAGGGCCAAGTGAGCTTATGGCATGGTGCGGCGTCCGTCGTTCGTCCGCCGTCCGACCGTAGTCCGCCGTCAACTTTTTACTTTAAACAACTTCTTCTCAATAACCAAAAGGCCTAGGGTTATGATTTTGGCCAGAAGCATGCTGGGATGAAGGGCTACCAAGTTTGTTCAAATAAATGACCTCCATTAATTTTCAAGGTCACAGGGGTCAAATATGTTAAAATATTTAAGCAACTTCTTCTGAATAACCAAGAGGCCTAGGGTGATGATATTTAGCCTGTAACATGCTGGGATGAAAGGCTACCAAGTTTGTTCAAATAAATGACCTTGACTTATATTCAAGGTCACAGGGGGCAAATATGTTTAAAACCTTTAAACAACTTCTTCTGAATAACCAAGAGGACTAGGGTAATGATATTTGGCCAGTAACATGCTGGGATAAATGACCTTCATCAATGTTCAAGGTCACAGGGGTCAAATATGTTGAAAACATTTAAACAACTTCTTCTGAATAACCAAGAGGCCTAGGGTGATGATATTTGGCCAGTAACATGCTGAAATGAAGGGCTACCAAGTTTGTTTAAATAAATGACCTTGACTTATATTCAAGGTCACAGGGGGCAAATATGTTTAAAACCTTTAAACAACTTCTTCTGATAACCAAGAGGACTAGGGTAATGATATTTGGCCAGTAACATGCTGGGATAAATGGCCTTCATCAATGTTCAAGGTCACAGGGGTCAAATATGTTGAAAACATTTAAACAACTTCTTCTGAATAACCAAGAGGCCTAGGATGATGATATTTGGCCAGTAACATGCTGGAATGAAGGGCTACCAAGTTTGTTCAAATAAATGACCTCCATTAATTTTCAAGGTCACAGGGGTCAAATATGTTAAAATATTTAAGCAACTTCTTCTGAATAACCAAGAGGCCTAGGGTGATGATATTTAGCCTGTAACATGCTGGGATGAAAGGCTACCAAGTTTGTTCAAATAAATCACCTTGACTTATATTCAAGGTCACAGGGGTCAAATATGTTTAAAACCTTTAAACATCTTCTTCTGAATAACCAAGAGGACTAGGGTAATGATATTTGGCCAGTAACATGCTGGGATGAAGGGTTACCAAGTTTGTTCAAATGAATAATTTTCGCCCATATTCAAGGTCACCGTGGTCAATA
Organism: Mizuhopecten yessoensis; assembly: GCF_002113885.1. Taxonomy (NCBI): domain Eukaryota; kingdom Metazoa; phylum Mollusca; class Bivalvia; order Pectinida; family Pectinidae; genus Mizuhopecten; species Mizuhopecten yessoensis. The sequence continues at coordinate 126,363 of NW_018407803.1, read as the reverse complement.
TATGTTTAAATCTTTAAATGATTTGTTCTGTATAACCAAAAAGTTCAGGGTACTGCTATTTTGCTAGAAGCATGCTGGGTTGGAAGACTATAAATTCTGTTCAACCTAATAACCTTGTTCGACATTCAAGGTCACAAGTGTCATATGTTTAAATATTTTAATAGGTTCTTATTAATCAAACACCAATATTCTGCCTGTAGTTGTATTTTAGTCCACTTATAAGATAACAAGTGTGAAATTAATACCAGGTGAGCGATTCAGGCCCATTAGGCCTCTTGTTCCATTCACACTTTTGTTTGAAGAGGCACCTAAAACATTTTGTTAATTGAACTGGCATGAAGTGTCTGTAAACAGAGGTATTTTGTTGGGTCCTTCTTCTATAATGTTTCTCTTTAAAATGCCTTCTTTAAAACTGAAATACCTTCGATCCTGATATTTGACTAGTATCTACACAGGAAAGAACTTTTATAAACTTTATTCATACTATGACCTGTATAATACCTACTGTCAAGGTCACGGTCAAGTATATTGAAAAGAGCTATGGCGAAACACTGCCCGTGTTTCCTTAAGACGGCATTTTTGAAAACAGAAAAAAATATTGATGATTTAATAATCTTTAGTAGCAAAAATGCATGGAATATATATAAATTGATTGAATATGAATTTTTGAACTGTTGAGATATTCGCTATCGTTAATATAATACTGCAAATATAGCCATATTCACTTTATCTATGAAAGTGAAGGGGTTTCCTAGACTTAAAAAAATACTTTCAATACTTTCCCATCCGAGAACCAACTTTTGACTAAACGTTTTGATTCCGTGATGTAATATGCAAAAACAAATTGTATGACCGAAAAGTGATCCTCCTTTGGGAAAGTTCTCAAAATAATGAAAAACTGGGTTGATCAAGTTTTTAAAACTGCGACAGATGTTTCTTGGGTTAAAGCATTTTGTATTTTCATTTTTGTGTATGTCCGATGTAGCCTTATGTGTAACACGGTTAGCTTGTGACCAGAATATGTGAATAGTGTAGGTTCAAATCACCATTCAGATATACTTTTTTATCTTTTTTTTTAAATATTTAGGCATGTGATCATTTTCCTCAATTAGGTGATAAATATTTTTCAAATCAATAGAACATTTTATTGATATTTTAATAACATACCTATTGATTTATCTTCTATGGAATCATGTCAACAAATCCCTGTTTGCGTGTACAGTACAGCTACTCTTTGTAGTTGAGACATCATTTTAAATATTTATGAATTGTTTTACCCTCCAATTGGCACTAGTATTTTTATTCATTATCTTAATGCAAACAAACGATGCCGAAAAACATAATATAATTGTTGAGTCAGAATAACTCAAACATTTTTAGATCTGTGCAAAACTTTATTAAATCCAGCAAGAGATTTTGAGTTCAAATTGTAATAACAATTGTATATAGTTATTGTCATTATTGTAATGTCATTTCAAATGTATATCGGGAGAAGGCGTTGATAAGTTGTTATAAAATGTGCCTAATCCCTTGTCTAATTTTGGCAATAAATATGTTGAAACTAAACAGAATAAAAACAAAGGCAAAGCAAAAAATATCACAAAGATATTACCGAACATGCGGGAAAATTCATTGTCGAGGCCAGTCTCATTTGTTTTAAATGCAGGAAGACTGCAGCACAAAGTTAGGAGCGCAATACACGTGTAAAACATGCTATTCAAAAGTTATATGTAATTTTATCATTCCAAGGTAAAGGAAGAACAAAATCAAGATGTGTGTTTTTAGGAAAACATGTAACGGCATGACGTAGCAGTAGTAATGAAAACTAAATCCTTTCAAACTTGTTGGTAATGATTGTACGATCTTGTGTTTAAACAGCAAAATGCGAAATACGCATTTTGTTGAGTCTTTATCGTGAAACGCATGTATTAGTGACCATGACCTTGAATTCGTCTGTTTCCAATAATCTATTCTTAGGCACGGGATTCCGATCGAGCTTCATGTATAGAAATACCTAAGGACGCGTCATGACAGTGCACGGTTGGAAGCATGCGCTGTAGTGCATCATAGCTTTGGGGAAATAGGCATAGCAACCCACCATAGCTCTTTCAGACAACTCTTTCACCACTGCAGACTGCTAAAGCGGTCCAGGGGTCGCAACCCCTACAACACTGCAGACCGCTTTAGCGGTCTCAGGTAATACCTCTATTTATACGATCTCCACTCAGATTGGCTGATAAATATGGCCAAATGACGTGTGCATCCTGGGACTACAGTACCTGTACTTTATAAATCTCTAGGTTTTGGGTATGTTTCAATGGAAATATCCGATGATTTCCCGATGTTTGTATATATATATAATGGCTTCCCCGAAAGTGAAAATAGAATAAATTTGGATCCAAAATGGCGACATCCGATGAAGATTCTGACTTTTCCGGGGACGAAATACTGGAAAAGCTTCAAAATTTTGACTTAGTGAATGTAAATGGAAGACAAAGACAGCAATTACTGAGAGAATGGAATGATACCATGGGGGATAGCAGTGATTCAGAAGCTGATTGGGACGGTTTTGAGCCAGAGGAAATATACAAAGGACCAACATACGAGGAGAACGATTGGGTGAAAATACAAACACCAAGAAATAACATTGATTTTCGTGAGAGAGTTGGGCCGACTCGTGTATTTGATACATCTGCTACAGCACTTGATTACTTCCAGTTCTACAGTGACGATCTGTTTGAAGAAATTGTGAATTTTACAAATTTGAATGCGGAAACGAAACGGAAACATTGCGGTGACAAAGGTATTTGTACACCGGTAACACTACCCGAAATGAAAGCATATTACGGTATGTTGATATTGATGGAAATATTACGGTATGTTGATATTGATGGAAATAATGCAATTTGAACATGATGAACTGTACTGGACAGAAAATACTAACATTTGGCTGGTTGGTTCAAAACTTGGAGAAGTAATGTCCCGTGACCGATTTATCCAAATCAAGAAATACCTTCAATTCAGCGATGATACAGGTGCAAATGCTAATGATAAACTCCATAAGATAAGATTCATGCTGGATCATTGTAGACAAGCATTTCAGAGGGAGTATTTGCCCCATAGGGAAATATCTGTAGACGAAGCAATGGTTCCATTCAAAGGCCGCCTGGGCATGAAACAGTATATGAAGGACAAGCCAGTAAAGTTTGTAATAAAGTTATGGATGGCGACTGATGCAGTTTCAGCTTATTGTTTGAATTATGAGGTGTATGTTGTGAAAAATTCAGACATTGTGAACAAAGTGTTTGGACTGTCCTCCAGAGTTGTGATTGAGGTGACAAAGTTTTTAGAAATGAAGGGGCATGTGATATTCACAGATAACTTTTATACCAGTCCATTTTTGGCAGACTATTTGTTGTCCAGGAACACTTACCTCTGTGGTACAATTCGATGCAACCGGAGAGGAATCCCGAAAAAACTTGTAGTGAAAAATCTCAGATGAGAAAAAAATTGAAAGGGGAAATTCTGATTGGCTGATGAATGGTAATCTGTTGGCTAGATGGTGGAAAGATAACAGAGTGGTTTCCTACTTGTCCACATTCCATGACCCAGAGGATGATCAGCTGGTGACAAGAATTAAGAACAAGGATGGCACAGATATTGCTGAAGTCCACACCTGTCCAGGCAGCTTATGCCCAGTACATGGGTGGAGTAGACCGACTCGAATAGATGACTTGTATCAACAAATCCAAGAAATGCATGAGATGGTATCACAAAATTGAAGTGAAACTGAGGGAATGTGCTGCTTATAATGCATACATTATTGAAGGTAACTTCATCCATCAGAGTCCCGCAAATCACAGGAAAAGAGATTTTATGACCTTCAAACTGGAGCTGGCCCACAGTCTTATTGGAGAATTCAGAAATGTTTTAGATAGTGTTTCAGGAGGCCTAGATCTGATGCAAACAACGATGCAAGAGTAGATGGTAATGGTCACTTGCCCATCGCCGCGGGAGGAAAAGACTGCCTTTGTGTTGTGTGCAACAGGAAGCATAGAAACTGCATGGCCAGTCACCCCGGTTCTGCAGTAAAGGACAATCCTTACAAACGCTCAAAAACAACCATGGCTTGTGAGAAATGTGGTGGTGCTTTGTACTGTAATGCACACAGCACATGTTACCATGATTTTCACACAAAAGTGTATTTTTGGTAATAGACTACATACACAGGTATGCTAACGAGCTTTCGAAGCACACCTGAGCTTACCTGACAATATTTTGTATACATGTAGAATGTGGACTAACCTGACTTTGGCAACATTTCTAGCTTCAGAACACTTGTTATGAATTTATTGAAAAAATTAAAAAGAAAGCCGATATTTTCAATCAGTTTATTCATGAGTCTTTGGAACTGTACCTTGATTTTTCATGATGGATGTTAATGAGATTTACCTGTGAATACATTACAAAATACCAGGTAAAAGATGAGTTGAGCTTAGAAAATTGTCTTTATTTTATTTTAAACATTAATTGCAGTGGAAACAACTAAAGAAATATATATATTGAACTTATACAAGTAAAAAGGTATACAAATTACCTGTAACTTACCTTTATAACACCTGTTAGACACTTTAGTACAAGTAAACATCCGAGTTGACAAATATTAAAAAAAAGAAAAAGTATTTTATCATATCAAATCAAACATTATTATGAGTTATTATGAGTTCTATATTTTACAGTAATTTATTTTAGCATATGTTATAACGAGGGGGTGGGTACTTGAGGGATAAGGGGTAAAATAACTTTTTCTACAATGTTTGAAGAAGAACTTGAAACTTTTCAACATGGTAGATATATGTATGGAGGAGTGCACAACACTTTCGGATTTTTGAATATGACCCCCAGGGGCAGGGACAGAGGGGGTTGAAATATTGCGCAGGCCCCAATAAAAGGAACATAGTAATAAATGTTTAAAATCCTTCTCTTCCAGTGCCATTAGAGGAATTTGTGTAAAGCATTCTTTGGCACAGGGGATTCAATTTTGTATAAACAGAGGATGTGCCCCCCCCCCTCCCCCATCCCCTAGGGCCCTACAGGGAAATGAAGGTAAATGTTTAAAATCTGTTTGATTGGGGGGATAAAAACCAAATTTTATTTAGAGCAGCCGATTTTGTCCAGTAGGGGAACTTGAGGTTATTCTTTCAAGCCCTTCTTTTTCAGTTTGATTGGAGGGATTTCAACAAAATTTTGTGGAGAGCATTGTTGGGCAAAGGGGACTCAATTTTGTATAAATGAAGGGTTGCTATTTGGAGGCAGAGGGGTGGGGCCAAACAGGCGAAATTGAGGGGAAGGTTTAAAATCACCGAAATTCATGGGGTCAGAAAGAAGGGACCTAATAAAGTACGGGTGTTTGTGAGAGACAGAGTCAATATTTGGAAATAGTTGCAGTATTATATTTAATGAGAATATTTGCCCATGGTTGCTTTATTATCCAGGTGAGCTATACAGGCCCTCTTGTTATCTCTATTTCACAGAAAGTACTGGAGGGATCTTTCTCAAATTTCATATGTACATTCTCCTTTGTTAAAAACAATCCTGATAATTTATCTCTCATTGACAGCACTTGATAGCATTTTTGCATATATTTAAGCAATTCTTATACAATTATATTTGCCAAAGTAGCAAATAACATATGACATTATGAGGTTTAAGTTAATATACAAGATTCCCATTTAGGATTTCCAACATGGGAATGTGTAATAGTACTTGTAAGGAAAATGAAGAGCAAAGAAGGAACTGTGAAAGATGATCTGTTGTAGGTCCGATAATGATCATTTGATTGTCACTCATTATATATAGGGCTTTGGATGTAGGATCCCTACCAAGTTTCAAAATCACAGATATTTTCAAAGAATCTGAACACTGATCAATCTCTAAATACACACTTGTTTTCAAGGGAAGTGTTTATGATTGAGAAACCCTTAAGAAATAAGTCCAATCTGATTAAATTCAGACCTCTCAAGACCGCTTCCTATAAAGCATTATGAATTGCTTGTGAAAAGTATAAGAACATTGGACAGAGGTAAATGACAAATTGTATGAAGAGGTGAAACGAGTGTTTGTCAAGTTTTAAAGTGACCTACTAGTAACATACTTATAGCAAATGGGAAGCTAAATAGCTATTTATGAATAAGTCCTCCCTGTATTCTTTTAAACATGGAGATGTATATTGGTATATTTTTTTTTAGGCCAAGCACAAGGACCCGTTCTGACTGCATAAAAGTTGTCTTCCATGCTGTGTTTTCTCCTTCACTTCTGAATGATGCTGATGCTGAAGGAGGTGCATACTTATGCTTATCACAAAATGATTCACAAATTAAAATGGACATAGTGAAGTAAGTATCTTCAATCAACTTTTTGTTTAAGTAACGTCTATTTTGCTATATTAAGGCCTACAGTTATTAGGGTCTATGTATAAGCCCTGTAGTGAATCACCTTGTCCATCTGTATGCCTGCTTGTTTTCCTCTATTCATTTTTCATTTCAGTGCAGTAACTGATTTCAGTATCCAATTATGATATGATCAATATACAGAGATTAAGGCCATGTTTTAATTTGAGCAATATCTGTGCATAAATATATTTGCATGCTTCATTCTGATTAACGATGGTTTTCGCACAGTAATATTGTCAAATATAGAACTATAGTCCACCTGTGGTTATAAAGTAGTCACCTATGGGAAATCATGATGTTGGCTGCTTAATCAAGGTTTAAGTAAAGGACATAACACTTTTATATTTTTGAACATTTTTCTTTTTTTTCCCAATGAGCAATACTCATTGTATTAATCCATTACTCATAACATGTGTATGTAAATCTTCAAAATACAAAATATAACTTTATCGGTACAAACTTTATCCTAAATAAAATAATCTCTTGCAATATTATGTATTATAGTTAAATATTTTTTCTGTATGTTTTAACATTTTAGTCCTACTAGATAATTCCTGATTATTATAACAATACATGTACACATTACTTTCAAAGTAACTGTTCTTGCATGTGGTTCATATTAATACCAAAGTATGGTAATATTTAGTTCTACACCTGATTAGATTTTGGTGTCATTGGTCAATGATAAAAGGTCAAAGATCTCAGTCAAAGATCATGCTAGACCATTTTTAGCTCACCTGGGCCGAAGGGCCAAGTGAGCTTATGGAATGGTGCGGCGTCCGTAGTCCGTCGTCCGTCCGTCTGTCGTCAACATTTTACTTTACACAACTTCTTCTCAGTAACCATAAGGCCTAGGGTGATGTTATTTGGCCAGAAGCATGCTGGGATGAAGGCCTAACAAGTTTGTTCAAATAAATGACCTTCATCCATTTTCAAGGTCACAGGGGTCAAATATGTGTAAAACATTTAAACAACTTCTTCTGAATAACCAAGATGCCTAGGGTGCCTAAATTTGGCTAGTAACATGCGGGGATAAAGGGCTACCAAGTTTGTTCAAATGAATGACCTTGACTTATATTCAAGGTCACAGGGGGCAAATATGCTTAAAACCTTTCAACAACTTCTGAATAAAAGATAGGCCTAGGGTGATGATATTTGGCCAGAAGCATGCTGGGATGAAGGCCTAACAAGTTTGTTCAAATAAATGACCTTCATCCATTTTCAAGGTCACAGGGGTCAAATATGTTAAAAACCTTTCAACAACTTCTTCTGAATAACCAATAGGCCTAGGGTGATGATATTTGGCCAGTAACATGCTGGGATGAAGGGCTACCAAGTTTGTTAAAATAGATGACATTGATTTATATTCAAGGTCACAGGGGTCAAATATGTTTAAAACCTTTAAACTACTTCTTCTGAATAACCAAGAGGCCTAGGGTGCCTAAATTTGGCCAGTAACATGCTGGGATAAAGGGCTACTAAGTTTGTTCAAATAAATGACCTTGGTTTATATTCAAGGTCACAGGGGTCAAATATGTGTAAAACATTTAAACAACTTCTTCTGAATAACCAATAGGCCTAGGGTGATGATATTTGGCCAGTAACATGCTGGGATGAAGGGCTACCAAGTTTGTTCAAATAAATGACCTTGACTTATATTCAAGGTCACGGGTCAAATATGCTTAACACCTTTCAACAACTTCTTCTGAATAAAAGATAGGCCTAGGGTGATGATATTTGGCCAGAAGCATGCTGGGATGAAGGCCTAACAAGTTTGATTAAATAAATGACCTTGATTTATATTCAAGGTCACAGGGGTCAAATATGTTTAAAACATTTAAACAACTTATACTGAATAACCAAGAGACCTAAGGTGGTGATATTTGGCCAGTAGCATGCTGGGATGAAGGGCTACCAAGTTTGTTCAAATGAATGACCTTGACCCACTTTCAAGGTCATTTGGTCAGATGTCTTTAAAATCTTCAAACAACTTCTTCTCAATAACCAAAAGGCCCAGGGTACTGATATTGGGCCTGTAGCATGCTGGGATGAAGGGCTACCAAGTTTATTCAAATGAATGACCTTGACCAATTTTCAAGGTCACAGGGGTAAAATGTTGTAAAATCTTCAAGCGACTTCTTCTCAATAAGCAAAAGGGCCAGGGTACTGAAATTCGGCCTGTAGCATGCTGGGATAAAGGATTACCAAGTTAGTTCAAATGAATGACCTTGACCAACTTTCAAAGGTCAAAGGGGTAAAATGTCATAAAATCTTAAAACAGCTTCTTCTCAATAACCAAAAGGCCCAGGGTACTAATATTGGGCCTGTAACATGCTGGGATGAAGGGCTACCAAGTTTGATCAAATGAATGACCTTGACCAACTTTCAAGGTCACAGGGGTCACATGTCGTAAAATCTTCAAGCGACTTCTTTTCAATAAGCAAAAGGGCCAGGGTACTGAAATTCGGCCTGTAGCATGCTGGGATGAAGGACTACCATGTTTGTTCAAATGAATGACCTTGATCCACTTTCAACCTTATGTCCTTGTTCGACAATCAAGGTCAGAGGCGTCATATGTTTAAATCTTTTAAAAGGTTCTTATGAAATCTTAAGATTACAAGTGTTAGACTAATAACAGGTGAGCGATGCAGGCCCATTGGGCCTCTTGTTAAAGTAAGAAGTTTGTGTAAAAGATATCTCATAAACCTCTCAACTAATTAGTTTTATTTTTAGCCCACCAACATCTGATGGTGGGCTATTCAAATCACCCTGCGCCCGTGGTCCGTCGGTCGTCCATCGTCCGTCGTTAAACAATTCTTGTTATCGGTATTTCTCAAGAAGTACCAGAGGGATCTTTCTCATATTTTATATGCAGATTCCCCTTAGTCCTTTACTGTGCAGGGCAACTTTTAAGACTGATCGGATAAACAGGCAGCCATCTTGGATTTTTATATTGAAAGTTTGTTATCGCTATTTCTCAAGAAGTACCAGAGGGATATTTCTCAAATTTTATATGAAGGTTCCACTTGGTCCTAAGCTGTGCAGGGCAACTTTTGAGACTGATCAAAAAAACAACATGGCCATCAGGCAGCCATCTTGGATTTTGATAGTGAAAATTTGTTATCGCTATTTCTCCGAAAGTACTTGAAATTTTATATGTAGGTTCCCCTTGGTCCTTAGCTGTGCAGGGCAACTTTTTAGACTGATCGGATAAACAACATGGCCGACGGGCTGCCATCTTGGATTTTGATAGTATAGGTTTGTTACCGCCTTTTCTCCGGAAGACCTAGAGGGATCTTTCTTAAATTTTATGTTNTAAAAACAAAATGGATTAAAAGAAGAACTAAACAGATCTTTCTCATATTGCAATGATCGATTCTATTTCTTTCACATTAAGTACTGTACTAGTAAATATGTGAAATGACAAACTCACTTTGAAGGTTGGCTTTCATACACATCAGTATTATGTTTAGATCAAAAGTTACCTCAAGGTGCATTTACTGTTAACATGACTTGATCAAACAGATTAGAGGAAAGAAGAGAAAAGATCGAACTGACAAAGAACTAATGAAGATGGTACAAAGGTGGGCACCAAGATCCCTCTGGGATCTCTTGTTTTGAGACTGATCTGATAAACAACATGGCCGACAGGTAGCCATCTTTGATTTTGATATTGAAAGTTTGTTATCGCTATTTCTCAAGAAGCACTAGAGGGATCTTTCTCAAATTTTATATGTAGGTTCCCCTTGGTCCTTAGCTGTGCAGGGCAACTTTTGAGACTCATCGGATAAACAACATGGCCGACAGGCAGCCATCTTGGATTTTGATATTGAAAGTTTGTTATCACTATTTCTCAAGAGGCACTTAAGGGGTCTTTCTCAAAAATTTTATGTAGGTTCCCCTCACTCCAAAGCTGTGAGTCCAATTTTTGAGACTGATCGGATAAACAACATGGCCGACAGGCAGCCATCTTGGATTTTGATAGTGAAAGTTTGTTATCACCATTTCTCAAGAAGTACCAGAGGGATCTTTCTCAAATTTTTTATGCGAGTTCCCCTTAGTCCATTGCTTTGAAGGGCAATTTTTGAGACTGATCGGATAAACAACATGGCTGACAGGCAGCCATCTTTGATTTTGATATTGAAAGTTTGTTATCGCTATTTCTCCGAAAGTACTTGAAATTTTATATGTAGGTTCCCCTTGGTCCTTAGCTGTGCAGGGCAACTTTTATGACTGATCGGATAAACAACATGGCCGACAGGCTTCCATCTTGGAATTTGATGTGTAGGTTTGTTACAGCCTTTTCTCCGGAAGACCTAGAGGGATCTTTCTTAAATTTTATATGTAGGTTCTCCTTGGTCCTAGCTGTGCAGGGCAAATTTAGAGACTGATTGGATAAACAACATGGCCGACAGGCAGCCATCTTGGATTTTGATAGTGAAAATTTGTTATCGCTATTTCTCCGAAAGTACTTGAAATTTTATATGGAGGTTCCCCTTGGTCCTTAGCTGTGCAGGGCAACTTTTGAGACTGATCAAAAAAACAACATGGCCATCAGGCAGCCATCTTGGATTTTGATAGTGAAAGTTTGTTATCGCTATTTCTTGGGAAGTACCAGAGGGATCTTTCTCAAATTTTATATGTATGTTCCCCTTGATCTCTCGTTGTGCATGTTATGTTTTGAGACTGATCATAAAAACAAAATGGATTAAAAGAAGAACTAAACAGATCTTTCTCATATTGCAATGATCGATTCTATTTCTTTCACAGTAAGTACTGTACTAGTAAATATGTGAAATGACAAACTCACTTTGAAGGTTGGCTTTCATACACATCAGAATTATGTTTAAAACAAAAGTTACCTCAAGGGGCATTTACTGTTAACATGACTCGATCAAACAGGTTAGAGGAAAGAAGAGAAAAGATCACACTGACAAAGAACTAATGAAGATGGTACAAAGGTGGGCACCAAGATCCCTCTGGGATCTGTTGTTAACTCACCTAGTCGAAAGGGCCAAGTGAGTTCATGCTGTGGCATGGTGTCAGTCATAAGTCAGTCATCCATCCATCAACACTTTCCTTTAACTTTAAGCAACTTCTTGATAACCAAACGGCCTAGGGTGTTGATATTTGGCCAGTGGCATGATGGGATGAAGGGCTGTCAAATTTATTCAAATTGACTTTGACCCATTTCAAGGTCACAAGGGGTCAAATATGTTGAAATCTTTAAATAAGTTCTTGTCTTTAAAAACTTTGAACAAGTTTTCTATCTCACCTGGCCTGAAGGGACAAGTGAGCTTACACCGTTGTACAGCGTCCCTCAACCATCATCCATCGTCGTCGTCCATGAACATTTTATTTTAAAACCCTATTGGTCCTTAACGATTCAGTGGATTTTGACCAAATTTTTGCTTGAGCATCATCTGCCAAAGGGATCTCAATTTTATATTAATGTAGGATAGGGACCTTCTAAGGGCAGAATGGCTGGGACAAATAAGGTGAAAAGAGGTAAATCTTCAAAAATCTTCACCTTCTCAACCAATGGAAGGATTTTGACCAATGTTTTATAAACAGAGGGTGTGGCCCCCCAGAGAGGCAGTGCCAAGTAGGGGAAATAAAGGATTTTTTTTCTCTTTTTGTATATTTAATTCGATTAAAACCAAACGTGGTCAGGAGCATCCTTAGGGAAAAAGGGCTCAATTTTGTATAAACTGAGACTGTGGCTCACCTTCGGGGCAAAATGGTGGGACCCTTCAGGGGAGGTAGAGGAAACAAATTTAAAAATCCTTTTTCTTTGTACCAATGAAGACATTTTAAATAGACTTGTTCTAGAGCATCTTTAGACAAAGGGGATTCAATTTTGTATAGATGGAGGATGTGAAGGGATTTTTAAAAACCAAATGTGGTCTAAAGCATCCTTAGGGAAAAAGGACTCAATTTTGTATAAATGTGGCTTTGCCACCCTATGGGACAAAAGGGTGGGCCCAATAGGGGAATAGAAGAAAGAAGAAAAAGTTAAAAATCCTTCTCCTTTTTGTACCAATGACCGGATTTTTAACGAAACTCATTCTAGCTAGAGCATCTTCGGGCAAAGGGGATTCAATTTTGTATAAATCAAGGTAAGGCTCCCAGTTTGGGTCAGAGGCCCAATAGGGGAAGGTATTTAAACCAAATGTAGTCTGGAGCATCCTTAGGCTAAAAAGATTCAATTGTGTATAAGCTGAGGCTGTGGCCACCATTCCGGGCCAAAGGGTGGGGCCAAATAGGGGAAAAGAGGGATAAATTTGAAATCCTTTTCCTTAATATTGTTTGATGTGCTTCCCCTCTCCCCTTCGGGGCAGAAGGGTGGGGACCGATAGGAGAATAGAGGAAAATTTTTAAAATCCTTTCACTTTTGTACCAATGAATGGATTTGAACAAATCTTGTTCTTGAGCATATTTTGGCAAAGTGAATTAAATTATGTATAAACGGGAGAAGTGGCCCCCAAATACCTGCCATAACCGCAGATACACTGAAAGAGAGTAATGACCCTTTATTGAAAATAAAAAAGAGAGTCATTATGTGTGGCGTTTTTTTTTCAACAAATATATGAAAAGTAGATATTAAATTAGAAATTTATTATTTTGATGATGCAAAAGGTACATTCTACAGCAAGAACATTCATTGATAGAGCTGTAGCGAGTATCCGAATACTCAAATATCCATGGGTAAAACCTGAAAAACAAGTACGAATAATCGTTTTATCTGAGGTCGGTAGATCGCGATCTTTGTGAAAGTGTTAACCCTTAGGCTGCTACATTTCTATGTAATGGGACGCCACTGCTGAATTAATTATTGAAATATAAATTAATATACTTAATTTTTCAAATGCGCATAACTTGAAAAATATTTGTTATATGTGAATAAAAGTTATAGATACCTATCGGAGATACGGGTGCCCTATAGTAATCACTCTGTCTGTCTGTCTGTCTGTTTGTCCGTCCACAAATTTTGTTCCTGGCTGATAACTTTGGTATTTATTGACCGATGTACATGAAACTTGGTCAAGATGTTCAGTTCACAAAAATACACATTGAGGTAAAAAGTCAAGGTCATTAGGTTCAAATGTCAAGGTCAAATTTTACATCTATTCACTGATGAACATTTTGTTATGACATTATGAAGCAAAGTTGATCAGAATTAAACAAAGAGTCAACTGACCTAAGGTCAAAGGTCATCGGGTCAGGGGTCAAGGTCAAATTTTGTAGCTTTTCACTGGTGAACATTTCGCTATGACATTATGGAGCAAAGTTGTTCGGAATTAAACAAAGAGACACACTGAGGTAAAAAGTCAAGGTCAAAGGTCAAGGTCATTAGATTCAAAGGTCAAGGTCAAATTTTGCATCTTTTCACTGATGAACATTTTGTTATGACATGATGAAGTAAAGTTTATCAGAATTAAACAAGGAGTCAACTGACCAAAGGTCAAAGTCATTGAGTCAAAGGTCAAGGTTAAATTTTGTATATTTTTACTGGTGAACATTTCACTATGACACTTTGAAGCAATGTTGCTCAGAATTAAACAAGGTGCCAATTGACCAAAGGTCAAGGTCACTGGGTCAAAGGTGAAGGTTAAATTTTGTACCTTTTCCCTGATGAACATTTTGTTATGACATTATGAAGCAATGTTGTTCAGAACTTAACACAGAGTCAACTGACCTTAGGTCCAGGTTACGGGGTCCAAAGGGTCAAGGTCAAGTTTTGTATTTTTCACTGATGAACATTTTGTTATGATATTAAGAAGCAAAGTTGGTTGGAATTAAAGAATAAGTCAACTTACCAAAGATCAGGGTCACTGGGTTAATGGTCAAGGTCATTTGGGTCCAAAGGTCAAAGACAAAGTGGATCTCTGACTTTGACCCTGGCTCTTTAAGGAGAAGGTATATAAGGTGAAATAAAACAAATCAAAGCTAACAAATGAGTATTGCACCAGTATTTACATTTCTGTTAGCCCAGTAAATATGGAGGTGGAAGGAAACAAGACTTACATCATAGTACATGTAAAATGTATATTTTGCTTCCTTGCAATTTTTTTGAAGTCCAAATATCAAACGTCAAGCCCAGCTATATGGGCAGATTGCTTCTTGATGATTATGGGGGATATATTGCCACAAGACGGGGCCCTTACTGACCTGTCAGTGTTCTAGTTTATATTAACATTTTCGATTCTAAAGTTGCTTCAGTATTTACATGTACAGGTGGTAGTAAAGGTAGGAAAAGGTCAAACTTTTAATTAATCAGATTCAAGCACCAGAAAGATCATTTTAAAATTGATTTTGTCAGCAAATTTGATTGGAAAATGATAACAGAGATTATAAACTTCATTTATGACATAAGACGCTGTACATTTACACGGAGATTCTCAGGTAAAAAAGGTCAGGTATTTCATCAAGAATTGCATGAGATTTGCTACAGGTTTCAGGTCATCATTCAATATATTTATTGTCACAGTCGGAATATAGATATATCTTAGCTACGGTCTAGTTTATGATTGAATCATCGATAAAAAGTTTGAAGAAACAAATCGGCTCAAAACGTATCAATGTCAATGTTCAATTCGGCCTCACCTGCAGACGACATGTGCGCTTTGGTCCGCCGATATTTTCATGTTTGCGTAGGGCACAAAGTCGTTCATTGGAAAGTTACATATAATGTTACACCGAAGTATTTCCACATCAACCATGTCAAACCCTTTAAAACCTTTATTATCATCGTAGGTGACGATGGAGAATAAATGTTTACCATCATATTCATCACTTCAATCTACACGTCCGCCATTTTTATGACTTTTTTTCCGATTTGAAATTCTCTCGCACACTTCGATTATTACTAGGGTAGATTGCCGGGAATATCGAAAGTAATGACAAAACAACCAGTCAGAAGCCTTCTACTATACGCTTTCGGGTTTGGTATAGCAACAGTCTGCTTTCACACTTCCTGTTTACTGATCAAAAACCTACAGACCGCGCGCCACTATTGTGGTGCGTAGCACTGACAGTCCGACTTTTCGAAACGACTATTGTGGCGCGTAGCAGCCTAAGGGTTAAAACAATTGAATTTTTCATATAAAAAGCACAAAACCCCTCCAAATAAACCTTTTTCGTAGTATTGTGTGTACCGATATCTGAAATTAATGTACTAGAAGTAAATAAAAAAACCTATGTAAACTGTAAGGCTAGTGGTAGCGTTGTTTTCGAATTAAAATATAGCGTGAAAATTATTTTCACTTTGTTACAACTTTCTTAAAAATGAATCTATTTAAAAATTAAATGATCAGTTTCGTCTTATTTACATGAAAAGTAAAGTTTGAATTGTAATTATTTGAACATCAGGATGATGACATCATATTGTTGTCTGCAAAATGGCTAAGCTGCCCTATCGAAATGCTCCGGCAAATATCACTTCGAAAGTTTGGCAGTATTTCGGTATCGCAATTAAAGATGACAAGGAGGCAATTTGTAAAACTTGTCACATGGAAACGGCGTATACGGGAGGAACCACAAATTTGTCAAATCATATGAAAAAACACCATGGAATCGACCCACTGTCGAAAGGTTAGAACTTTTTACAATCAAAATTAACAAACATCATTTTGTGTATGCAAGTTTGCCATTTATTTGTCTGAAAACAGTGCGATGTCAATGTAATTAACTATATTTTAAAATGGCTTTGGGCCTAGGAATTTTTTAGCCGGTCATTTCGTACCCATTCCCTTTCGTATCCCCATTTGTAAATCCTTTTTTCGTACTTTGTGTTTTGACATTTCGTAGCCATTGATGTTTTTAGCTAGCTATCTCTAGCGACATGAAACATGTTACTGTACATGTATTTACACATTCATAGGTTCATTTTTCTTTGTTATTTTCACCTTTAATGATAATAAAACATTATGTTGTTAAAATAATTCCTGTTTATTTCAAAGCATGTATTTGTAATCAGACTGTTTTGTATGGTATTAGAATGATAAAGTTGATCACAGGATAACAATACAAATATATCTATATAGTCACTATTAAGACTTTATCATTGTAATGGGATTCGTGGTTCGATCTGTGAATCGTTAGACCAGACTGGTGGATCGAATCGGATCGCCACCAGCCTGGCAATCCACAGCCCTATATAAATCATTGACAACTCTTGTTGTATTCAGATGTAGTAGATTATACAGCAGCTAATACACTTGCTGGTGGTTGATATTCTTGACAAGAATTACATTGATTAAATTCACAACTGAGCAGGGCACTCAAAGTGTAATTATGCAAATCTAATCAGTGTGTATTTTTTTACAATGGAGAAAGCTCTTTCTGAGTCTGTATAACTATTTGGAAGTTCAAACAGTGTTTTTGTCAGTCTAGACAACACATGAAATGTTGGTTTCTGAGTCAAGATGTCTTTGACTACTCATTTTTCCCCAAAACAGTTAAATCATTTCATCATTTTCACATGCTGGAATTTCACCAACAGGGGCTAGTTGATAGTCTGAAGACTGTTCTTCCAACATATCTAGCTGATCCTTATCCACAATACCTGGGAATCTCTTCTCCAAATTCAAAAATAAAAAATAAAAAGATTTGTCAACAAAGAAAAAATAATTTGCACCAGATCGAACTGAAATAGGTGATTTACAAAGAGTGCAGTATGCATCATTTGGTCCATGATCACTGGGCTTTATCTACTGAAACTCATTTTCCCACAACATTTGATATGTGCACAAATATCTTTTCGTTTTAGAATTTGGTGTAGTAGAACCTGCAGGTCCCAATAACAACATCTTCCTTCCAGAAGACATACCTTCCAAATGCAATCTTTTGAAACAGTTGAAATTGAAATCCGGGTCAAAATCGTAACCTGGCATGTGAAGTTGATAATTCAGGTAAAGGGCTAAAATTGGGTCACTTTGCAGGTGAGCCCCCCCCCCCCCCCCCCTCCCCTAGGGGCAGAAGTGCTGGGCCTAATAGGGGAAATACAGGAAATTCTTTCTCTTTCTGTACAAATGAAGGGATTTAAACCAAATGTGGTCTGAAGCATCCTTAAGGAAAAAGGACTTAATTTTGTAAAAACTGAGGCTGTTGCTCTCTTTGGGGCAGAGGGGTGGGGCCCAATAAGGAAATACAGGAAAAAGTTAAAACTCATTCTCCTTTTGTATCAATGAAGGGATTTGAACCAAACTTGATCATGTTTGAACAAGGGGATTCAATTTTGTATAAATCGAGGATGTGGTGCCCCTTGGGGCCGAGGGGCAGGGCTTAGTAGGGGAAGAAGAGGAAAATCTTTTTCCTTTTGGCCAAATGAAGGGATTTAACCCAGATGTGGTCTGTAGATTCCTTAAGGAAAGGAGACTCAATAGGTCTGTGTCCCCCCCCCCCCCTTTTTGGGGCGTCAGGGACATACCGAAGCCCTTAAAAATGGTAGTTGTTATTCCCTGATTAACGTTCAGCATTTAGAGTAATGACAACTACTGGTTCACCCGTTGTCAGTTTAATGTGACCGGGCAGAATGCTATGCTGGGTACCTTCGGCATGGTATTTCATCGAGATAGCACTATCACAAGGAGGCAATTACATCAACATACCCTGTCTCCGGCACACATACAAACATGCATGCTTACACAACACATATGGAGGCACGTCCTTAAATGACCTTAGCTGTTAATAGGACGTTTAACAGAATAAAACCAAATGCCTTTGGGGTAGAAGGGTTGGGGCCCAAAAGTTGAAATAAAGGAAAATGCTTAAGTTACCTATCCTTTTGTACCAATGAAAAGATTTGAACCAAAACTTGTTCTTCAGCATCTTTGGACAAAGGGGCCCAATAGGAGAAAAACAGAAAAAATATTTCTCCTTATATACAAATGAAGGGATTTAAACCAAATGTGGTCTGGTCAGCATCCCTAGGGAAAGAGAATTCAATTTTGTATAAAATGAGGCTTTGGCCCCCTTTGGGAGGGGTGCACCATTTAGAGGATATAGAGGAAAATATTTAAATCTCTCCTTTTGTACCAATGAAAGGATTTGAACCAAACTTGTTCTAGAGCATGTTTGAGCAAAGAGGATTCAATTTTTTATAAGCATAGTAATTGGTTCCTTGGGGGCAGAGGGACAGGACTCAATAGCGAAAATAGAGGTAAAACTTTTAAAAGCTTTCTCCTGTGTTAAAAGAGGGATTATCACCAAATTTGTTATAGATCATCTGTAGGTAATGGGACTAAAATTTGCATAAATAGAGGGTGTGGCCCCCTTGATGGGGAGGGGCGGGGCCTAATATTGTAAATAGAGGAAAATATTTAAGATCTTTTTTCTTGATACAAATGGAGGTGTTTAACCAATTTTGGTCAAGAGAACCTGCAGGCAAAGACAACTAAGTTTTGTATAAATGGAAGTGATGCCCCCCCCCCTGGGGGTAAAGGGTGGGGGTTCAATAGGGGAAATAGATTTAAAAAATATATATATTTAAAATCCTTCTCCTTCCAAGTAATTAGAGCAAGTGGGACTCAGGTTTATATAAACAGTGTTTGTGGCCCCCTAGGTTGTAGAGAGATGTGGCCCAATAGAGGAAATAGTAGTAAAACCATAAAATCCTTCTCTTCCCACATGAAAAGAGGCATTTGATCCTCACCCTATAACCAAATATTCAAATATTCAATTGCTAGGCATGAGGAGAACAAAAATTCATGCCACCAGGGTTGGCCCAGAAGACACCAGACCAACTCCTGGAGACTACCTCACTGGGTCATTACATGGAAACAGTTGAGATCCCCATGCCTTAACCATTTATAAAATTGCTGGAGATGAAGAATACACTCATGTTTTTTGCATCTTACCTACCCAAATGGATTTAGTTTTTCGTGCAGCTTGCATTTTTTGTACTCCTTTGATAAACTGGTATGGTACTCAGCTATTAAGGCCCCTGGGCCTCTTGTCTTGAATTGCCAAAGACCAAAGGTGATGATATTTGGCCTGTAGCTTGCAGGGATGAAGGCTACCAAGTTTGTTCAAATGAATGACCTTCGACCATATTCAAGGCTACAGGGATCAAATATGTTGAAACATTTAAACAACTTCTTCAGAATAAGCAAAAGGCCAAGGGTGATGATATTTGGATAGCAAAAAGCAGGATGAAGGGCAACCAAGTTTGTTCAGAAGAATGAACTTTACTCATATTCAAGGTCACATGGGTCAAATATGTTAAAAAACAACTTCTGAATAACTAAAATGAATAGTGTGGTGATATTTGGCAAGTTGTCTGCTCAGATGAAGGGCTATAAAGTTTGTTCAACATAATGACCTTGTCTGACTTTCTAGGTCACAGGGGCCAAATGACTTAGAGTCATATATACTGATATTTTGCCTGTATCTTTATTTTAGTCCAGCTTTAAGTTTACAAGAGTGAGATCAAAATCAGGTGAGCAATGCAGGCCTATTGAGCTTCTTGTTAGCTAAATGCCATGGTGCGGCGCCTGGCGTCAGTCCGGCGTCAACTTGTTTCTTTAAACAACTTCTTCTGAATAACAAAGGGGCCTAGGATGATGATATTTGCATAGTTGCATGCTGGAAGTGAAAAAAGGGCTACCAAGTTTGTGCAAATGAATAACCTTCGTCAATTTTCAAGGTTACAGGGGTTAAATCTTTCAACGACTTCTTTTGAATACCCAAAAGTCCTAGAGTGATGTTATTTGGCCAGTAACCGGCTTGGATGAAGGGCTACCAAGTTTGTTCAAATGAATGATGTTGACTTGACCTTAACTTATATCCAAGGTCACAAGGGTCAAATATGTTTTAAACATTAAAACAACTTCTTCTGCGATACTAAAAGACCTAGGGTGTTAATATTAAGACCAGTCACATGCTGGGATGAAGGGCTACCAATTTTCTTAAAATGATTGACATTCACACATTTTCAAGGTCACAGGGTTAAATTATGTTAAAAATATTTTAATGACATCTTCTGAATAACCAAGAAGCCTGGGGTGATGATATTGAGCCAGTTACATGCTGGGATGAAGGGCTACCAAGTTTGTTCAAATGAATGACCTTGAATTATGATTAAGGTCACAGGGATCAAACATGTAAACAACTTCTTCTTTATAACTAAAAGGACCAGGGTGATGATATTTGGCCAGTAGTATGCTTGGATAAATGGTTACCAAGTTTGGCCAATTGAATGACATTATCTCATTTTCAAGGTTACAAGGGTCAAATTTGTTGAAATAGCTCAACAAATTCTGAATAACCAAACGGTCTAGGGTAATGATATTTGGCCAGAAGTATGCTTGGATGAAAGGCTATAAAGTGTGTTCAACTTAATGTCCTTGTTCGACTTTCAAGGTCACAGGCTTCATATGTTTAAATCTGGTTATAGATTCTTTTGAATCGAACACTGATGTTTTGCCTGCATTTTATTTCAGTCCATTTTTAGTGAGCTTATGCCATGGCACGGCGTCCGTCCTGCGTCCGGCGACCTGCGTCCTTCTGTTGTCCATTTTCCTACAAATCGCTACTAGTCATACACAGATTTTGACCAAATGTGGGCAGAAGCATCCTTAGGGGAAGGGGAACAAATTTTGTATAAATGGTGGGTCTGGCCCCCCTGGGGACTGACGGGCAGGGCCCAATAGGGGAAATATAGCAAATTCTTTAAAATCCTTCTTCTTCTGTAAGAATGAAAGGATTTGTTCCATATTTGGTCTGAAGAATCCTTTGGTGAAGGGGAACCCTAATTGTATAAACCGTGGGTCTGGCCCCATAGGTGCCTGAGGGGTGGGGCCCAATAGGGGAAACATAGCAAAATCTTTAAAATCCTTCTTATTTTGTAGGAATGAAAGAATTTGTTCCATATTTAGTCTGAAGCATCTTTTGGTGAAGGGGAACCAATTTTGTATAAACTGTGGGTCTGGCCCCCGTGGGGCCGGAGGGGCGGGGACGAATATTGGAAACATAGCAAATTCTTTAAACTCCTTCTTGTTCTTTAGGAATGAAAGGATTTGTTACATATTTAATCTGAAGCATCCTTTGGTGAAGGGGAACCCTAATTGTATAAACTGTGGGTCTGGCCCATAGGGGCCTGAGGGGTGGGGCCCAATAGGGAACACATAGTAATTCTTTAAAATCCTTCTTCTTCTGTAGGAATGAAGGGATTTGTTCCATATTTAGTCTGAAGTATCATTGGGTGAAGGGGAACCAATTTTGTATAAACCACCGGTCTGGCACCCGAGGGGCCTGAGGGGCCTGAGGGGCCTGATGGGCAGGGCCTATTAAGGGAAACATAGCAAATTCTTTAAAAACCTTCTTATTCTGTAGGTATGAAAGGATTTGTTCCATATATGGTCTGAAGCATCCTTTGGTGAAGGGGAACCAATTTCTATTAACCGTGAGTCTGGCCCCCGAGGGGCCTGAGGGGCGGGGCCCAATAGGGGAAACATAGCAAATTCTTTAAAATCCTTCTTATTTTGTAGGAATGAAAGGATTTGTTCCATATTTGGTCTGAAGCATCCTTTGGTGAAGGGGAACCAATTTTGTATAAACTGTGGATCTGGATCCCAGGGGCCTGAGTGGCGGGGCCAAAAGGGGGCAATTGGGCTATATTGATTTAAGCGACTTCTTTTCTGGAACTAAGAGATGAATATCAACCATATATGACTGGAAGGCATCCTTCAGTAGTGGAGATTCAAATTTGTACAAATGGTTGGGCTGACCCCAAGGGGGCTGAGGGGCAGGGCCAAAAGGGGGCAATTTGGCTATATTGCTACAAACGACTTCTTCTGTAGAACTATGCACTGGATATCAACCATATTTGACTGGAAGCATCCCTCGGTGGTGGGGATTTAAAATTGTACAAATGGTTGGGCTGACCCCCCAGGGGGCTGAGAGGCGGGGCCAAAAGGGGGCAATTTGGCTATTTTGCTATAAACAACTTCTGTAGAATTATGCCATGGAATCAAAATTGTACAAATGGTGAGGCTGACCCCCTGGGCTAAGGGGTGGGGCTAAAAAATGTGTATTGCTTGGAAATGGTTGAGATCTCCATCGTATAACCATATATACAATTGCTGAGTATAAAGAGAAGAATGCACATTTGCTTCCAAGATGGTTCTAGGGTCCGGCCCCACCCTTTGAGACATAGTCCCTGGGTTGTAACTTTGAAATGGTTGAGATCCCCACCCCAGAAGTATATATACAAATGCTGGACATAAAGAGATGAATGCAGTCATGATATTAGAATTGACTCCAGGGTTTGCCCCACCCTTGCAGACTTAACCCCTGGGTCATAATTTTTAAACGGTTGAGATCCCCACCCCAAGACTATAAATACAAATGCTTGTCAAAAAGAGACGAATGCAGTCATGATATTAGAATTGATCCTGGGGTTAGGCCACAACCCTAGGGACCTAGTTTCTGAGTCACAGCTTGGAAACAGTTGAGATCCCCACCCCATAACCATACATAAAATTGCTGGGCATGAAAAATCTAATACAGATATGCTAAAAGGTTTGGCCTTGGAGTCTGGCATATTCCCTTGGATCTCATTTGGAAAATATTTTGCCATGATTGCTTAGATATCCAGGTGAGCAATACAGGCCCTCTGGGCCTCTTGTAGAACAGTGGTAGTATAAATGATCAGCTGTAAGTAACTATGTAGTAACATGAAGGTGTGAATTTAAAAAAAATGATGTGTATTTAAAATACCAAAATAATAATAAAAGCAAGAGTTCCGCGAAACGGTACATGATACGCCCGTCAGATGTAGAATGAGCAGTTTGCCACAAAGGGCCATAAGTGCATAAATTTTGGAGAGATAAGCGTCAAATCTACAAAGGGCCATAACTGCATAAATAAGCAGCAAATAATTTTGGTTATCGAGCTTGTCCGAGCTTTCATGGCAATGAACCTACCTACCAAGTTTGAAATTAATCCGTTCAAAATTACTCAAGTTATTGAGGGGAAACTGTGTCGGCAATTCTACAAATGCCATAACTCCGTAAATAACTGGCAAATAGTTTTGGTTATCGCAAGCATAGAAATAAACCTTCCTATGAAGTTTGAATTGACTCTATTCAAAATTACTGAAGCTATTGAGCAGAAACCGTTACGTCAACTCTATAAAGGGCCCCTTAATAACAGGCGGATAATGGTTATCGAACTTGTGCAAGCTTTCATAGAAATGAACCTTCCTATGAAGTTTGAAATTGATCTAATCAAAATTACTGAAGCTATTGAGCGGAAACTGTTTCGGCAATTCTACAAAGGGCCATTACTCCGTAAATAACTGGCGAATAACTTTGGTTATTGAACTTGTCCGAGCTTTTATGGCAATAAACCTTCCTATTAAATTTGAAATGAATCCATTCAAAATTACTCAAGTTATTGAGTGGAAACTAATGTGTGCCCCCCGCTCTGCCCACCCGCGTGAAAACATAATACGTACCGTCATTCGACGGGCTAATAAAAATACTAAGTCTCATAAGTCTAAGCAGCGAGGTGAAGATAGCAATGCTTTTGTGTCCTGTGTAGTGCTGGTCGGCAGTCTAGTATATATATGTGTGTGTGTGTGCGCGTGTGTGTTTTAATTTGACCAAGGCGAAGTTTAAACCAGTAAACTGAGAGTGTGAGCAGATAAGCGTGGTCGGGATGAAGTAATTAATTCCAAAAATTGACAGTGATATTTACCGTCTCGGAATGGGGGTTGAGGTGGGAAAGGAGGGTGATGTATGATATGAACAGTATCAGTTGAAGATGTAGTTCCTGTATTTGAATCGTTTGACATGTCTTTTCTGTAACTAATAAAATATTTCATCCATATTACATACAGCCCTAATGCAAATATTGTCTTGGCATACGCCCTGTTGATTTGTTTGTACCCAAATGCAAACTGTACCAAAAACTTTAACAAGAACTTGCTTAAAGAAGTTTATATTGAAAGATCTAAATTATTAAAGTGTTTTTTTATTAGCTCACCTGGCCCGAAAGGCCGAGTGAGCTGTGGTGCGGCGTCCGTCGTCCATCCCTCTGGCGTCAATATTTTACTTTAAACAACTTCTTCTCAATGACCAAAAGGCCTAGGGTAATGATATTTGGCCAGTAGCATGCTGGGATGAAGGGCTACCAAATTTGTTCAAATGAATGACCTTGACCCACTTTTAAGGTCACAGGGGTCAAATGTCTTAAAATCTTCAAACAACTTCTTCTCGATAACCAAAAGCCCCAGGGTACTGATATTTGGCCTGTAGCATGCTGGGATGAAGGGCGATCAAGTTTGTTAAAATGAATGATCTTGATCCACTTTCAAGGTCACATTGGTCAAATGTCTTAAAACCTTCAAACAACTTCTTCTCAATAACCAAAAGGCCCAGAATACTGAAATTAGGCCTGTAGCATGTGGAGATGAAGAATTACCTAGTTGTTCAAATGAATGACCTTGACCCACTTTCAAGGTCACGGGGGTTAAATATGTTAAAATCTTCAAACGACTTCTTCTCATTAACCAAAAGGCCCAGGGTACTGAAATTGAGCCTGTAGCATGCTGGGATGAAGGGCTACCAAGTTTGTTCCCCTCTGTCGCCATATTTGTTTATCATGGTAGTAGAAATACTAAGTGCTACATTAAAATTTTCTCCAGATATTATTGGTATTAAAATAGGTGAAACAGAAATTCTTACGAGTCAGTATGCGGACGATTCTACTTGGATAGTCTTGAAGATGATGATACTTCATTGAAAACAACTTCAGATATTTTAGATTCATTTGGCAAATGTTCTGGTCTTAGAGCAAACTACGATAAAACGGAGGCAATATGGCTAGGTAAAAAAAAGGGTCACCACGAAAACTTATGTGCTGAAAGAGGATTAAAATGAAATTTTACTAGAAAATTTTAAAGTCCTTGGTATCAAGTACGACCTCAGTAAAACTGATATAACTTTTGTTAATTATGATGATAAAATAGTGGAAGTTACTCGTATTCTAAAAAACTGGTCGCTTAGAAATCTTACCATAGCTGGAAAAATAACCGTTGTTAAGTCACTTGCTATCCCTATTCTCGTGCAATTATTTACAGTTTTACCAAATCCACCGTACCATATTGTTCAACAAATAAAACATATCTGTTTTAATTTTATATGGAATGATAAAAAAGACAAAATTAAGAGAACTACGTTAAAAAATAATTACGAAAAACGGTGGAATGAAAATGATAGACATAGAAAGTTTTATTAAAGCTTTAAAATTTACTTGGATAAAGAAATTACTCGATCCTCAAAATACATCTCCCTTGAAACTACTTCTGTTAGATCAATTAGAAAAATATGGAAACTTCAACATTCTCTTTTATGTTAAAAAAGATATGACAAAAATTACTGAAAACTTCCAACAGCTTCTGGAGAGATGTGTTTTTAGCTCGGAGTACATTAAATTTAGAACATGAAAATGCAGAATATTACTTGTCGGAGCCAATTTGGTCTAATCACAATATAAAAATAGATAATAAGATGGCAAGAACGGGGTATAAATAAGGTAGCAGATTTATTTGAAAACGATGGCAACATTATGACCTTTCGAAAATTTCAAGAAAACTTTAATTTTCCGGATATGAACAGAATCCGTTTTTATGGTGTTATTACAGCCATCCCAGGGTTGTGGAAAAGGTCAATTCGTAATCGGGGCAGTAATAATACTAGAGATAAAGAAAATATAACGCTTATAAGAACGTTGACGAAACCAACCAATATATTTTATTCAAAATTAGTTTCTACAATTTTAACTACAAACAAAAAAGCAATGGAAAAATGGTCTCAAGACATTACAAATTTAGATATTAACTGGAAATTTATTTACTCGATACCAAAGAGTTGCACTCATGATGTTATTTTACACAATTTTCAGTATGAAATGTATCACAGAATACTATGCACAAATATGCTTCTGTTTAAATTTGGTATAAAAGATGAAAAAAAATGTACTTTCTGTAACTATGAAGATGAAGATATGTATCATCTTTTATGGCAATGTGTTCATGTGTGCACTATTTGGAGAACTTTTTCAGACTTACTATATGTAAAATATAATATAGAAATTGAAATAAGTACAAAGGATGCCATCTTAGGTTACTCCGGCGAAAACAATAACATATTGCTAAATTTCTGCTTTTTGATAATTAGACGTGACATATACATCTGTAAATGTAAAAGTCTAGTATACCGTCAATAGAAGGTGTCATAATATTTTTAAAACACCATCGAAAAATTGATTATTTAGCTTACAAATTATACAGATCAAAACAAATTCACGAAGTAACTGAAAAATGGCGCCCATTGGAACAGTTATTTAACTAATTAGCAATTACTTGAAACAAGAAAAAGAAAAAAAGTAATGGTAGAAAGAAACTGTATTGTTTAACAATTACTATTCTAACACGATTCGTTTGCAACGCATGTTTTGATTGGATACGGACCATGTTCTAATCTGCGATAGAATCATGGTCAATCGTGTTCAATAAGCTAATCCCATCGTACTTAAGCCATGCCCCGTTTCTAACCAAAACAATATGGCGTCAAGCTCGCCTCATAGCGAAATCCTGCTGATAAGGCTAATAGGCAACAGAACAGAAACGACCGATGAAATGCATTTGTTGAATGAATCAAAAAGTAAAAAGAACGCATTCCTTGTTCTTACCTCCATTTATTACTGAAACGTTTGTTCCATCCATGTAAAGGCGTCTATTTAGATCCGAAATCAAATCAAACATTTCACGTGTCGTATGCATTCACACAAAACTCTTCTAAAATCTATACAAATAATCACCGATTTTGTCGATAAGCACCAATTGGTATGCATACTGATATGAAAATGTAAGAACTTGTTCAATATTAATCCGAATGTGTCGTATAAACTTTGGTAACAGGACGTTCACGAACAATCCAAATATTCCGCCTCGTCAACATACAGATCAAGCTCTCGCCAGTATGGGCGGGGCTAAATGACCGACTTTTGAAAGCTTCTTTTCGATTGGTCAGTCCGCTGCAGAATGACACGTCGCCAGTTAAGGTCACAAAGTACTTTTGTACAAGGAAATACAATGTTTCTAAACATATTAGCGTAGTATATTTGTTAAGGTGTGTTAGAATGGGGATAGTACGTTGTTTTTCGTGTCTATACTGGCGGTCTCGAGGTTAAACCAAATTTCATGTTCTAATCGCCAGTATAGCCACTCAAAACAACGTACTATCCCCTAATTGAAACGATATAAATGATCATGTCATATGTTGTACTGGCTTTGCGTGAACCTGTCTTACAGGTACATGTCTAGTTTTGAAAAAAATATGTCACTATTAAATTGTAGAACAGAATTGATGCAAAAACTCTTGTTTCCGGGACCTGACAACAGGATTTCAAGCACTTCATTGATATGCGCAGAGAACTATTTGGCCCTTGGCCTCTTGTATGTTTAAGTACCTTGTAATACATTTACCATCTACAATTTTCAGGCAATTCAATGATGGCAGTGTGGAGTTCACTGCAGAGTACCCTTTACTGAGGTATCATGTGGAGAAACGCATCAACTATACCTACTGTGTTGATACTAGTCCTGGCCATCATCAGTTTGCCGCAGAGCTATTCTATGATTCTGCGTCCCCAAATGGAAATATTGGCCGCTTTTTATCTGTACCAAAGAAAAGCCTTTCTTCAGGTAGGTCATGTATATTTTTGACATCCTTTCCTTTGCAAAAACATGAAGCATTGACTATTGTATATTTGGGAATGTTTGCCACAGTTTGATTTTCAGTCTGTTTTCCTTCTGTAATGAGGACAGATAAATCATGATGGCAAATGATAGTACACTGTGAAGGGACCATATCCTGAAGTACAGTATATACCAAGTAATAGGTGAAGGAAAAGGTGATACTAAATTGTATAAAAATATATATAAAAAAATGTGTTTGTTCACCTGGCTCAAAACCTGTATGCAGGCCTTTAAAATGCAACTAGTCAAAAATGACTAAGTGGGTTAGGTCTCATTATACCCCCGCAACAAAATTAGTGTGTGTGTGTGGGGGGTGTCGGTCTGTCTGTAGAAAACGTTTGTCCTGAAAACTCCTTCTAAAGTAATGGACCAATTTCAATGAAAGTTTCCAGATATGATAACTACAACCTGAAGTTGTGCTTTCAGGGATTATTTTTTTCATTCTGACCCTTTTTATACACCTGTCAGTATTATGATATGGGGTTTATCGTCCGTCTGTCCGTCCGTCGGTCCGGTGTAAACTTTTGTTTGTCCGGCAATCTCCTCCTACATTTTTCGACCGATCTCTTTGAAACTTGATATACATTATAATCATGATATGAAGTTGTGTCTCCCTGAAAAGAATTTTGATTCAACGATTTTTGTAAAAGTTATTGCCCTTTGTTCATTTCAGTATTTATTTTTTTGTCCAGAGATTTTCTTCTACATTTTTAGCTCACCTGCCTGAAGGGCAAGTGAGCTTATGCCATGGCGCAGTGTCCTTCGTCCATCGTCCGTCTGACATCTGTCCGTCTGTCAACTTTTCCTTTAAAACGGTACTTGTCCTGAACGGCTTAGTAGATTTGGACTATATTTTGTACAAACTGTGGGTCTGGCCCCCAGGGGCCTGAGGGACAGGGCCCAATATTAGAAACATAGCAAATTCTTTAAAATCCTTCTGATTCTGTAGGAATGAAAGGATTTGGTCCATATTTGGTCTGAAGCATTTTATGGTAAAGGGGAACCAATTTGGTATAAACAGTGGGTGTTATGCCCCTGGGGGCTGAGGGGCGGGGCCCAATAGGGGAAATATAGCAAATTATTCTTTAAAATCCTTCTTCTTCTGTAGGAATGAAAGGATTTGTTCCATATTTGGTCAGAAGCATCCTTGGGGGAAAGGGAACAAATTTTATATAACTGGTGGGTCTGGCCCCCCTGGGGGCTGAGGGACGGGGCCCAATAGGGGAAATATAGCAATTCTTTAAAATACTGCTGTAGGAATGAAAGGATTTGTTCCATATTTGGTCAGAAGCATCCTTGGGGGAAGGGAAACCAATCTTGTATAAACCATTGGTATGGCCCCCCAGGGGCCTGAGGGGCGGGGCCCAATAGGGGAAACATAGAAAATTATTCTTTAAAATCCTTCTTATTCTGTAGGAATGAAAGGATTTGTTCCATATTTGGTCTAAAGCATCCTTGGGAGAAGGTAAACCAATCTTGTATAACCCATTGGTATGGCCCCCCAGGGGCCTGAGGGGCTGGGCCAAATAGGGGAAACATAGCAAATTATTCTTTAAAATCCTTCTACTTCTGTAGGAATAAAATGAGTTGGTCCATATTTAGTGTGGAGCATCCTTGGGTAAAGGGGAACCAATTTTGTATAAACCGTGGGTGTGGCCCTCCTGGGGGCTGAGGGGAGGGCCCAATAGGGGAAACATAGCAAATTATTCTTTAAAATTCTTCGTCTGTAGGAATGAAAGGATTTGGTCCATATTTGGTGAGGAGCATCCTTGGGTAAAGGAGAACCAATTTTGTATAAACGGTTGGTGTTGCCCCCCTGGGACTTGAAGGGCGGGGCCCAATAGGGGAAATATAGGTAAAACCTTTATAATCCTTCTTCTACCTTAGGGATTAAGGGATATTATCCTAATTTAGTCTTGAGCATCCTTAGGCAAAAGGGACTCAATTTTGTATAAACGGTGTGGTTGACCCCTCTGGAGGCAGAGAGGCGGGGCCCAATAGGGGAAATAGAGGTAAAACCTTTAAAATCCTTCTTCTACCATACAGATTAAGGGATTTTATCCTAATTTAGTCTGGAGCATCAATGGGCCAAGGGGACTCAATTTTGTATAAGCAGTGGGTGTGGTCTCACAAGGGGCAGAAGGGCAGGGCCCAATAGGAGAAATAGAGGTAAAACCTTTAAAATCCTTCTGTGACCATTGGGATTATGGGATTTTATCCTTATTGAGTCTGGAGCATCCTTGGGTCAAGAGGACTCAATTTTGTATAATTGGTGGGTATGACCCCCCTAGGGGTGGGGCTCTGTTTGAAGTTTGTTCTCACTATATCTCCAGTACTGTATGGATCTTTCTGAAATTTCATATGTACTTACAGCACCTTCTTCATACCAATTATTTTAAACATATTCTGGTGAGCGATTCATGCCCTCTGGGCCTCTTGTTGTGAATTAAAATTATTTTATTTTACAAATAAAGGCCCTGCTATTGTTTATATATATTTTTTGCCTTTATTCACCGTATTTCGTTGTAAAACGTCGGTACCATTGCCACGTGTTTTGGTCCCCGTTCGTTTTCGTGAGTGTTTACTTTCACTTTCTTTTTCGTTTACGTCGATTTTTGTGAATTAAGATTATTTTATTTTACAAATAAAGGCTGAATTGTTTGTTTATCTTGTTGTTTGTGAACCATGAAGGACTCCTCCAAGTTTGACAAACGGGGTAAGAGGAAGGACAAGGCTAGGTCCTCCTCAGGTAGTGCCGACGACCCCACAGAGAGTCCTTCGGCAGGTACCTCGTTGGTAGAGGCCCTGCAGGGTCCCAAGACTATCCAGCCCTTGGTTGGCTCTAGCCTAGAGAGCACAGGTGTTGGCTATCCTGTTGCCAGGGAGGTTGGTCCCCCTTCCATTGGTGTTAGTTCATCTCTGGAAAGGGTGGGCCCTCCTCCAGTCTCTGACTATTTAGTCAGTCCTGGAGCGTCTGTTGGTGGGGATAGAGTCATGAATGAGAATCCTTTTGGGTCCTCTGCTGTGATGGGGAGTGGTAATTCTTCGAATTATCTGGGCCCCACAGAGTGTAGCAGCACTGCCACCTCTCATGACTGACTCTTCACGGTCCCTTCTCTTTCCTGGTTAGGTATCCGGTATCAACCCTGTCAGGGTCGATTCCTTGCTAGCTTGCACCATACGGAACCCTTGGGCCGTGCTCATAAATAATCGAGAAGGTGACAAGTCTGACAAGAGTCGGGCACAACCCCATGGTCTCGGGTATGAGTCCTTTGGGCCTCATGCTTCGGGTACTGTGCATCATGGTTTTGGTGCTTTCCAGCAGCAAACCTGTCATATGTCTGGCCCTAGGCCTTTCATTTCTGGTTTCGCTCTGGGAGGGAGTGCCTGTTTACCTTTTCCTTTTGGTCAGGGTGTTCCTTCCCATGTACCCACTGGTCAGTTTGGTCAGTACTGTGGTCACTCTTTTCCTTATGGTCCTAGGGCCCCATTTCCTCAGGGATTTGGGTACAACTCAGGTTATCCTCCGGGATTTAATCAGGGTTGGGGACCAGTCTCACTTCAGCAGGTTGGGGGCTCGCTGAATGCTCAGCTCCTACCCCCCTCTGGGGCTGGGGAGGAGGTTGTGTTTAAAAGACCTACCGTAAAAACCCATGTGATTTGCGCACCTGTGTAATTTGCGCAGGTACTTTTTGAGGCTGAAAATCGGGAAAAAAGCTTCTACTCAAATTTTTTTGCGCACCCAAAAAATCTGGAAAAAAAACCGATGTTCATGCTCCGAAAATCGATCTCTGAATATTTTTTAAAAAAATATATTTCTTATGATTTATTTTTCATTGATGTAAAATGATATTAAAAACCATGTAGAAACTACGTAAAATGTGTATTTTGTTGTTTGTTTTCTTTGAATTATCTGATCACACATGACACACACGTGTGTGCATATCGGCATACATAAATTCATTTTAGCAATATTTTACATAAAACATTTCCTTGCTTACAAAAACATATCAATTAATAAGTAATTTGATGTTTAGTAACCGCTGGTGCATATCTCCTGGTGAAAGACATAATTAGATCCCTTTTATTGATCATAATTACGATCAGTCAGAAGGGCTCATCATGGCGGCTTGGGTTACGCCGCTTCAAACCAGGTCATGTCACAGTTCAGTTTGGCCACGGAATTAGATTATCTAAGGGCGTGGTTTGGCAATATTTTTTGGCCACACAATTTTTACCTACTGTAAAATTATTAAAATTGGTCATCTGTGGTCATGACTGCTGGTTTTGCGACATTTACAGGTAAGTAAACCGGAGGGCATGATTTCACCAATATCGTCTGGTCCCGGACAATAGGCCAGGTAGGATCGCATGCTTCAGCATAAATTATTGACACTTCTCAACACTACAGTCCATACAAATTACAATGCAGTAATAAGCTAACACTATATCTGTGATTACCTGTTAACAATAGCTCTACTAATTAAAATGATTTGCAGTCGCGATCGACGGACCGTGTTGTTATTTTTTTCACTCACCAGCACGTGTCGTGAATAGGGCATGATTTCACCAATATCATAACTACAGACTGATTTGACTGATAAGGGATTATAAAAAATATGTTTATACTAGAAGCGTGGACAATCAATACATCCTCTTCAAATCTACTCCAAGGAAAAAAATAGTTAAAGCAGACTATTTTTACGATGCTTCATTTAATAAATATTGAAATAATTCACGAGGTTATTATCAATCACGTGTTTACATAATGTTAGACGCGAGATCAACATGAAAGTGAGCCGGAAAAAAACCCATGCTATAGGTATACGCATAGGCGATTTGAAAAAAAACTTACAGAACTTACATGGAACGGTGCTTAAATTGAACAACTACATTTTCGTAATAGTATGGGAAAACGCACCAAGATGTCGAAACGTAATGTCGTTAGTTGATCGGCGATTCTCTGGCATAGGAATTTGGCTTAACTTTCTTTGTTAACAGTTACCTATTTAATAATACTTTTCACATAAACTCAGATAACAACACATTATGTATCTTTTATTAATGTTTGACATAGATAAATTTGTTGACCGTCATTTGTCTTAGAGTTCAGTGTACCAAGGGAGATAATCCAAGATGGCGATCTTCCAGAATCGTCGATCTTTTCCTGAAAAAAACTTGAAATTTTCTAAACCTGTGTATTATACGCACCCCTCACTTTGGGTATTAAATTTCTGAAAAAAAAGTGCGCAAGTTACATGGGTTTTTACGGTATTAGGGCTTTTAGGACATCTCGCTCCAAGATCAATATCCCCGCCTCTCGTAGATCTTCAGAGTCTCATCTTGGCCCTTTGGAGCCGAAGAAAGCTCGTAAGAGGACTTTCTCAGAATGGAGAATGGGGACAGGGACGATGACGTCCTCAGCCTGTCACCTGGAAGTGTGATGACTGAGATTCAGTCCGAACCTCCTTCTCCTCGTCATGATTTAGATTCTTCGGAATCTGAAGGTTATGAGGTGTCGGCTGAGATTGAGGTAGAGCCTGAGGTTGAGGCTGAAGCCCACCGTGCTCTGGCTGGCATGCGGGCGCGAAGCGCCGACGTAGCCAGAATCCTCGGGAGGAGGTTTGTCCTCCTGCGGCATCTGCCATTCCGTAGGCGACAACGCTGCTGAGTAAGCTGGTTCCGCCTTAGGTTTTGGCTCGTTCTGACAAGTCTTTGCCTGAGGGTTCTGTTGTTTCCTTGGCTTTGGCTGTCGCCCATGCTAGGATGGCAGAGAAGGCTGCTTCGTCCTCTCGTGCATCTGGGGTAGCTGGCCTGCAGTTGTGTTTGGCAGATTTGTCTGAGGTTAGGTCCTCAGAATTCGCCATTCACAACTCCAAATTTGAGAGTCAACCAGCTAAGCTGGAAATTCATGAGCTTTGGCAATGGCCAGGTCCGGCGACTGACCAGGTGGTGTTCTCTCCCAAGAAACACCACAAACTGGAGAAAACCCTGCGGCTTTCTCTCCAGGTATTCTCATATTTTGATTTCCTGCCTGTGACCCTTTCCGTTTATCGGAGGTGCCTATCGGGGAGTCTGAGGTTAATGAAAGTGACAGACGGGCTGTGCAGGATAGGGTGACCTCATCCTTGAACAACTGTCTGAAGGCCTCTGCAGCTTTGCAGTGTACACTGCTGGCCAATTTGGTTCTTACCAGGCGAACCTCTGTGCTTAAAGGTAAGCCTATTAAGGAACCTTACCTTTCCAGGCTTTTGTCTTCTCCCTTCGAGGGCCCTTGGCTCTTTGGGGGTGCCCTTCCTTCTATTCAGAAGTAAGTTAAGGAGGACCCAGTAGCCTTGGCACTTTTGCTTTTACTAGTTGTGGGGGTCAAATTTTGGGTCAAAAATAGCAATTTTTGGCATTTTTTGGTAATTTTTGGTAATTTTTGATGTGGTAACCATGGTTTACACACAACTGACATACATAGAAAAAAGAGGTTTATACACTTCTCAGTACTTTATATGTATTGTAAATGTAATGCAGTTTACAAATATATATACATGTATACATGTGTTGTGTAGGGTAAATCCGCTGTGTTTACATTCCCTCGACATGTGCCTTGTTTATCAGGCTGGCCATTTCTACTGTATACTGCTACCATATACACATAGAACTTTATTTTTTCTTAAAAAATGCCTTTTTATGCTTGATTCAGCTTCACTTTCATTCATTAATACTTAAAACTACTCAAAACACCAACAAACCCGTTATATAGATAGGTCAATATATAGGTCGATAGCCTATTACCTTTGGATGTATAAAGGGGGGTAAGTCGCCCTTGTGAAATTCTGCAATTCATCACATATGTGTCAATTGTGTTATTCGTAAAGTTGATACCAAACATCAAATAGTTCACATGCTATATCCTGATGCATTCATACTAGATTTCAGTCTGTTTCACTCAGTTCAGTACCCGGTAGCCATGGTTACTAATACATAAAGTTGTATTTATTGAAAATGGGTAAATGGTAAAATATCTGTTTTCATTCTAATTACACTATTTTAGATTTTTTTTTCCACTTGATTCAGCATACAGATTAAATAAGCAAAGTCAGTAATGTCAATAAATTTTATTTCCATAATTACAGCTGAAGAAAATCTTTTTTTCTAGCGAAATATGTTAAATGAACAATTTCTGAGGGTCACTGTCAATTCTAGGCGAGGAAAGTAAATAATGGTTGCTATTGTGGCACATGTCTGATTTTTCAGAATATCTGACATTTCTGTGCTGTTCATCGGTTACGGGAAGTGTGTCTGTTGCTAGTTTGTTGTTGAGATGGGTTTCCTAGTGTTCAATTTTTTGATATCAGTGATCCTCGATGATGTCATAGATGCCCATTGATGACTTCATAGTTATGATGACATCACAGTTACTATGACGTCATCAAACAAGACAGTAACATCATAGTATCACTGTACTGTTTGTTTTTCACATGCTCATGCTCTCAAAACATCATATTTTACCCAAAAAGAAATTTTATTCATGAAAACTACAAACCTATTCAAGTTTTCATTTTTCAGATTACCTCCCTTTGTTGGTAATTTGAGAGCAGAATTGGTAAATAAACCTGTCAGGAGAATTCATATTACTCGATCACTATTAAACTGAGATAGGAAACGGATACATCGTTGTGTTCATTGTCTCATTTTCCAGACATTTATAAGGTTTTAATTAAATTTTGGGAAACAGAAAATGAAGTATAAGGTAGCAGTGTACAGTAGAGGGTTGTGTCCATGGGTGATATTTTTGTTAAATGGCTAACCCCTGTATAATGATATGTAAAAAAATTATAAAAATAAAACTGTACTAAAAATGGTATAAGCATGATGAAGTGGGCTATGTGAGCTTCACATTTGTAAAAAAAAAAAAAAAGATTTGTTAGGTTCGAGAATAAAATTTTGGCCATAATCCGTAAGGGTGCCTACACATGAAAAGCTAGCTTCACAGGAGGTAAAATTTTGACAACAGCACACGACGCAAAATTGCAAAAAATCAAGTTTTACAACTTTACTGGGACCCAGATAATTCTGCAACCAGGTAGGTAATCTTTAATTTCAGACAGAACTTAGGAAATTTTTTACTAGTTGTGGGGGTCAAATTTTGGGTCAAAAATAGCAATTTTTGGCATTTTTTGGTAATTTTTGATGTGGTAACCATGGTTTACACACAAGTGACATACGTAGAAAAAAGAGGTTTATACACTTCTCAGTACTTTATATGTATTGTAAATGTAATGCAGTTTACAAATATATATACATGTATACATGTGTTGTGTAGGGTAAATCCGCTGTGTTTACATTTCCTCGACATGTGCCTTGTTTATCAGAGTCGGGCCATTTCTACTGTATACTGCTACCTAAGAAGCAGTATTCTTGACTTCTCCCCTCCTTCCACAACTCTTCCATTTCAGTCCGGGCAAGTAGATCAGAGGTCTCTTTTATCCGGTCTCATAACGGTCGTAGACAGGCCGATAGACATTTGGGAAGGTCTTGGCCTTCCTCAACCGGACCTTCCAGTAGGAGGTCGACTGTCCGCCTTCCTTCCTCAATGGAAGGAGATTACTCAGGACAGTTGGGCATTGTCAATATTTGCTGAGGGATTGAGCATCCCATTGTCACGGGAACCTCCGCTCACAGCAGAGCCAATTTTCTTCCCACCCCCGGTGGATCTAGAGAAGGCTCTAGTTGTCAGACGTGAAATTGCTACCCTAGTCGAGAAGGGTGCAGTCGAGGAGCTCCCACGGCGCCGGTACTCTCCAGGCTTTTATTCACGAATTTTTCTGGTGAAGAAGAAGTCGGGAGCTTGGCGCACGATTATAGACCTAAGTGCCTTCGATCGGTTCGTGGACTCTCCCCACTTTCAGATGGAGACCCCGAGAGGCCTTATTCATGGAGGGAATGTGGGCTACTTCAATAGACTTGAAGGATGCCTACTTCCACATTCCCATCAGGAAGTCAGACAGGAAGTATCTTCGCTTCTCATGCGAGGGCACGATATTCCAGTTCCGGGCTATGCCTTTTGGCCTTACCACAGCCCCAATGGTTTTTACCAAACTACTGCAGGTTGTGGTAGGTTTCCTGCACCAGCGGAGTATCAACATCCATATTTACTTCGACGACTCCCTCATGCTTCATTCACTGAGGGAGTCCCTGGTGCAGGATACTCGACTGGTTTTGAGTCTTTTTCTTAAGTTCGGGTTCATCCCCTCCCGAGAGAAGTCAGAACTGTCTCCCTCCCAGGACTTTGTGTTCCTAGGCTACCGGTTCAACATAACCAGGGGTATAGTCCTTCCAACTCAGGAGAAATTCATCAAGGCAAGGAGTCTGGTGCTTCAGTTTATTCAGAGTTCTGCGGTACAGGTTTGTTGTACCTCAGTCTGCTGGGGTTTCTCAACTCACTAGCAGATGTAGTTCCTCTTGGCAGGCTGCACATCAGACCTCTACAGATGCTTCTTCTCAGGCATTGGGTTCCGGCGTCGCGGGATTGGGAGGCTTTTATTCCTCTCAGTCAGTCGGTCAAGGAATTTGCCCAATGGTGGACAATTCGGAACAATGTCCTGAAGGGGGTGTCCTTGCACAGGAGATCACCCACCATGACCCTGTATACCAATGCGTCCAAGACAGGTTGGGGGGTACCATAACAGGCAGGCTCGCTCAGGTTCGTGGACAGGGGATCACTGTAGAAAAACAACCTATGATATATATATAAGCAAGGGAGCAATAAAAGTTGTATATATGAACTATAATTTAACACACATGTCAAATTATCATTTTATACACAACAAAAACGATGAAACAACAGTTTACCAGGAAAAAAAAATATATATTCTCAGCACTATATTTTAAGTAGGCCAGACAACTCTTGAGTGATTCAAGACAGGCCAAATGTAAATATCTAGTGAACGTTCTTGAGCGATTCAAGACAGTATACATGTAGATATCTAGAGCAAACCCTTGAGCGATTCAAGAACTGCATATAAAATACTCATATATATAAGTAGTAAAGAAAACTTTTAAGCGATTTAAAAGCAGAAAGCTTTTGCCTTGAGCGATTCAAGAGAGGCAAACTGACCACCAGACTTAAGCGATTTAAGAGCTGGCAAGACGAAACTCCTGAGCGATTCAAGAGCCTAGTAGTATCAAGAATAGACAGAAAAATTAAAGCAAAAGCAGTAAAATAATCAACAGATAAGTAAATAATATTACAGAAAAGTATTGGGGGGAAAATAGGAATTAAAACCCTAGGGATAAAAGAGTGAGTAACCCAATGGTAACACAAGATACCCTGTATACAATATTATAAGTAACAACGGAAACTTCAATGAAAACAGATACATCTCATGATCATCACAAAAGAATACAAAAGATGGCAGAAGTAAAATAATCAAACATATATAGCTTATTAGTTGCAACAAAGCTCAGGGAGCAGCTGGGGTAGGTGGGTGTGTACGCGAAAAGCAAACACACCAACACCCGCCGGAAATCAATAATGAGGGGCACTGACAATACCACATACCCTGTAGGGGTTAATGATGATTGGTTAACACTCCCCTAATATGCATAAAAACATAAACATTCAAAACCTAGATACAAGAATATTACCACACGTAAACAAGGAAATGAACTTAAGTAAATTCACACATATATATCTAACTGTTCCACTGTAGAAAAACAACCTATGATATATATAAGCAAGGGAGCAATAAAAGTTGTATATATAAACTATAATTTAACACACATGTCAAATTATCATTTTATACACAACAAAAACGATGAAACAACAGTTTACCAGGAAAAAAATATATATACTCTCAGCACTATAGATCTAGAGAAGAAGGTTGACTCTACTGTGCTGCAGAGAAGCAACTTGACTCTAAGACTTGAAATTGAATAGACCTAGAGAAGGAGCTTGACTCTACTGTGCTGCAGAGAAGTGACTTGACTCTAAGACTTGAAATCGAATAGACCTAGAGAAGAAGCTTGACTCTACTGTGCTGCAGAGAAGCGACTTGACTCTAAAGACTTGAAATCGAATAGACCTAGAGAAGAAGCTCGACTCTACTGTGCTGCAGAGAAGCGACTGGACTCTAAGACTTGAAATCAAATAGACCTAGAGAAGAAGCTTGACTCTACTGTGCTGCAAAGANAAGCGACTTGACTCTTAAGTATAAGTTTTCGCATAAGCCCCATTATGCTTTTCACTTGTGAGCGCACTTCAGAAATAATTTCTACAGTGGACAAATTGTCACAATGGAACAAGATACATTTCTCATGCCACTGATGGCCCCACAAAACACAAGCCATCACTATGTGGTAAAGTTCAAAAAGTGTCAGAGATGGGTCTTGTTTCTTAAGACTGGGAGGGAAGACACCCTTAAACCACTTGTTTAAGAATATACCTCCGAACGATTCAGGCGTAGCATCAGTGAACAAATGTTAGTCAGCGGGAGCTGTAAATGGTCGTCCAAGAAGAAGGATACTCCGTTCCAATTACTCAAGAAAAGGGACCACATGTTGAAAACTGCTGCATGGTGGCTGTGTGGCACCCTATTTGACCATTGACAAACTGACCTCTGACACCTGTCGCATTGCGCGATATGTTTCCCGCGTTAAGTGTGGGAACAAATACAGGGGAAATAAATGACCCACTATACAAAGATATATGGTACTCGTCGTTTTCTGAAAAAGAACCCAAACACCACAATTGCGCCCACGTAGCATGCAGAATAGACGATATCATAAAGCCCTGGGAGTAGCCCGATAGCCTGGAACCTACCTGGTAAGAACCAAGGACTTGAGTAAGACTCGAGGTTCATTTAAACCGAACGCGTCGCGTTCGTGACACCTCAGATGTCAGCCAGTGAAGATACACACGTGTTGTTGTTGTGACAGTGTCGACAATCTTCGCTGTTCAGGGAGCCTGTAGGACGGATTTCACCTGGAAACTTCGAAAGTGCATGCTGGTGATGCATATGTTTCTCAACTCATGTATGCGGTCTCTAAGGTGTATTCTACTTGAGGTTGATTAAGGATCCTCGATTCCGTGCCGAGTTGATGTTCGCTGCCGGCCACTGCTGCAGGAGAAACTTGACGCCGGGAAGAATTGTCACAGAACTCATTGTTGTGGCGACGCTAGTAACGGAATCACTAAATCGCCTTTCCAGTCTGACATAACTGTCCTGTAGTGTTGACACACTCTCTGCCAATCTAGTGACGATGTCGACCAACGTTTGCGTATGCGAACCATCGAGGAATAATATTGATTCGAAGTAACCTGGTCGCCATCTTGTCGCACGGAATTGTGGGATCGCGCACCTCTTGTCCTCGAGTCTCTCAAATTATTTATCAAACCCCGTTTGTTTCCCGTTGGTACTGAACGGTACCGTCAATCTTGTCAATTCCTCTCGGAAACGAGCTACCGGATCGTACGGAACAACTGTAGAATTCCTACTTTTAGACCCCATGTCTTAAAAACTATTGTCGATAGGCCTAAATATTAACGTTATGTATAGCCTAAGGTGTAGGTTGGCACGGTCGAATGCACGTACAATGTCAAGTTTACACGGTAATGACGAATCACGGCGAAGTATTTTGCTCGCTATAATTGTATAGGAAGTGCGTCAAGTCCTTAAACACGAAGTTGTAAGGTGGTATTATTCGTACAACAGTAAACGATCAGTAGGCTGCCTTGCTCCCAGTGTGTACAGTAGCGTAGCCACACCTCAAGTCCAAAAATCACGCAGAAAGTAAACAAACGTTTCTCCTCATACTGATTCACGTTTACAACGTAACAAACTGATATATATAAGCAAGGGAGGAATAAAAGTTGTATATAAACTATAATTTAACACACATGTCAAATTATCATATAAAATTACATGTAACAACACGAATTGCTCCGTTTACTTATGCTACTATACTCCTTGGTACACTTGCAGATGTATGTAAATAATGTACTCAACAAACTGATGCTGCAGTATACATGCATACAGTGTAATAATTATAAGGTGGAGGTTGGGGTGGATGGCGGTAAGCTGATGTAAAATGCATCTGCACGCTCCGATAGTTTCTTAAAACAGTGCGGGGTGACGCTGACCTTTGTTGGTCATTTCATGAATTATGCATGGCTAACTGCTTGACCAATGGTAATTAACCTTGACCTGCCTAGTGATAACTTAAGCCAATCAGCATCATCCCTAATCTAATTATGACTATATTATCACGTGTAAGAAGAGTGTAGGAGACTGTTGAGCTATGTTCTTTGTTCTGCATCTATAAATATAACCTGACAGCATTACGTATACCTAAATTTTAGTACACATGCTGGTACTAAGATAATATGTATATATATATATATATGATATGAATCCACATGTATCTCTAACACACCTAAATACTTAAAAATCAACAATGTTGCACATGACATATAAACAACTGGCTGTTTACAAACAAAGTTTATTATAAATAATTAACTACAATTTATAAACAACCAGAACAATATGATACAGTTTAATAAATGCTATTTATTAACTGTAGAGGTATGCAATGTTATGACCAACATTGTTGTATATGTATTATAAATCAGCATACACATGTTTATACACATAACAGAAGAAATAAACAATACATAAATATATACATTTCATGAGCATCTACATTTAAGGTTTGGCCTTGGGGGCTATATCATACTACACATATATATATAAGCTATGGAAATCTCACGGATTACTGACGTTATCCTACCAGGGGTGAACTTTCACCTCTTGTCCCAGGATTACTGCCAATATATCCCCCCCCCCCCCAGGAGCGAAACGGTCGCCCCTGGTTCCAACGGCTGGATGAGATTTCCCATTATCAATATACGGACCCCGATGAGAGGATATTTCTGACAATCCTGGATCCAGACATGATGAGTAGCTCATATACCTGGATCCCATGAGAGGATATCTGATCAGGAAATTCCTGGGTCCGCATGATATCTAGATCTAATTTGTGGATATAGATCCCATGATAGGATATTTCCTGAATCCTGGATCGGACACATGGGCCCCGTTAGCCCATGTTGTACCAATCCCATGACAGGATTCATCACTGTTGGAAAATCCTGGATCTATAGGATACCTAATTATAACTATGAATACTTTCCACCACCTTTTTTGGACTGAATTTTTGCATATATATTTGAAATAACACCACATCTTCATACGATGAACATTTTTGGTGTACAAGAATAATAAGAATGAAAAAAAATCCTATATTTTACATTAAAATGTTCACATAATGTTTGATTAAATTCAAATGTTCTTTCCCAAGTATTACAATGCAAAAAATATGATGTTTTTTTTCTTTCAGAAAAACACTTTCAGGCTGTTAATTCCATTTTTTGAACCCCTTGCTGTAATTAGGTTAATCAATCATCTAAATAATTAGTAGGGTGATTCAAAATAATAACTCCAGATGTATAAGGGATTGAAAAAAGTTAAAACAACAGCATAAATCTCATAGCACTTCTGAAACAAAAGTTATGAGGATGCAGGCTCCTATGTAAATTTAGCATAGCTGGAAATAGTCCCTTTTTAAGCTTGATTGAAAAATTCCTCCATAAGTTGATAAATTTCATCACAATGAATTTTTTTGCTTCATTTTTCTGTAAAATTTACCTTTAACAACTTGTATGCCATTTTGAAAATTTCCTTTTATCTTTTTGAAATGCAAACAATATGGTAAAACCAGTTGATTCTGATGTTCCGATAGGTAAATTTCATCTGGGGTAGTATTTATGTTTTTCCAGGCTACATACCAAATTTTTGATAAATTTAAAATCCAAGATGGCTGCCATGGTATCATATTTTTTTTCTTTCCCTAATTGCAATAACTCCATACATGCCAGCCATATCTAACGATTTTGGCATGAGACTCACTAAAACTGGCCAAGAAAAAACCTCACGGCTTGAGACCCATTTCTCATGAATTTCAATCGGTCTCACGAAAAGAAACAAAATTTAGTCAATCTTAGTGAATAAACAATAGCTACATGGATTCACACTGACCTTGGTCAACGCGAGGTCTGAAGTCACACGCCAGCCACTGAAACTACAGGCCAGGCCAATTAGCAGCATAGGTGTGAAAGTTCTGAATGGCCCGGCCAGCTGATGGGGCAATTGGCTTGGTGACTTGCTTGCAATTAAATCAGTGATCCAAAAACCAGTCGGGGCTAGTTGTTAAATAATATGTGATGGCAGTTGATATTAACATTAAACAGCAACATAAGAGCTGTTAATTCATTACAATCGAAAACATGGTTTACAGAAATGGAAATGTTGGAGGTGACTATAAAATGGAAACCGGACACCGACATTGAATCCGGAATTCATTCTCTTGCCGTCGGGATGGGATTGATCATGAGTGTTAATGAAAATAACATAAACAGAAGAAAACAAGTTTCTTCAGAATTGGATATATAAAAATAGTAGTTATTGGTTAATTTTTTCCCAACAAATTAATATTAAATATTCCCAATGTTTTGAGATATTTTTTTTCTAACATGGGTTAACAAGGGCATTCCTCTAGAATTTCTTCTTTCTTTAATTACTATTATTTTTTGCCTTTTATGTGATATATTTACTTTTAAATGTTGATAGCTTTATCTGGACCGTAGGTCATGTGTAAACCTTCCTAAAATCCTTTAAAACATCAAAAAATCTTCAATTTTGGCTCTAACAAAGTAATTAGAGGCTTCAGAATATCACAAATGATTCAATACTATGTTATATGCTATAAAATTTATGTTTTAAATGTCTCATGAATTTCTCACTAATTCAGAGAAAAAATCTCACTATTTTTGACCAAATCTCATTAAAAATAATCACTGATCTCACTATTTTGCACCGGAAAGTTATGGCATGTACATATATAACTCATTAACACAAAAAGCTATAAATTTCATCTTTGAGCATGTAATGTAGACTTAACAATGCAAACTTTTTCTTAGGATACATTTATGTCAAAGGTCAACTCATGGTTTTTGGTAGGGGACAAAGTTCAAATGCACTGTTTTGTGTATTAAACTTTGAAAAGCTTGTTCTCAAGATCTTCAAAATCTAGAATCTTAATATTTGATCTGTAAGATGCTGAGATGGTTTGCTATCAGGTTGGAGAAAAATGAATGACTTTGATTCTCTTTCAAGGATGCCAATGCACAATTTTTTCTCAGGACATATTTTGTGTCAAAGGTCAAATTTTGGGTTTTGCTACAGTGGAACCCACTTATTAAGATATCGGTTATTATGATATATCGGTTATTATGATATTTTCCCCATGTACCGATTTTTTCCTTCATTAACTATTTTTTTTAGTTTATTATGATATGGTCAAAGGTGGGACCACGCTTATTATGATATTTTTTTCTGCCGTGAATGGATTTTATAAGGTAAAAACTCAGGTGTGTTGTCCGTGTGAAACACCTGGACAATTAAACAATAGGTCCGGCTAACTGTACATCGCCCGAGGTGATCACCTGTCCACTCCAGGTAAATTTTTCACACCTCGCTTCACCCCAGTCAGCGG
This sequence comes from Mizuhopecten yessoensis, assembly GCF_002113885.1. NCBI lineage: Eukaryota > Metazoa > Mollusca > Bivalvia > Pectinida > Pectinidae > Mizuhopecten > Mizuhopecten yessoensis. Next base: position 81,537 of record NW_018407803.1, on the reverse strand, counting down.
AAAATAATAGATGGACCATCGCTTGCTGGTCATACATTTTAGACTTAACAAAACATGTGGTGCAGTTAATTGCTATCTAAAATACACTGGAGGACTGTGTATCAAATTAAAATGATTAGGCCTACCAACATTTTCTAGCACAAATTCCGATAAGAAAACGAGCATGCCTTTCACAAATCATAATTCACAGTTACCTTGACACGTCACATGGGAAAATCATGCCGATTTCATTGAAAATATTACTTCAGAAGTAAGACGTGTGTTTTTAATCACTTAAGCAATAGTTTCTCTATCGCATTAGAAGTTGATTTCCCCATGCCTCCGTTGAAAAAGTGTCAAAATCGGGACATATCGCTCAGACAGCATGGTGCCGAAATCGATCCAAAGTTAACGTTATTATCGTCAACAACTGACGACGGCTGCTTTATTTACAATTTACATTAAAAACAATAATTGGTTATAAGCTCACCTGGTCCAAAGGACCAAGGTGAGCTTATGCCATACCGTGGCGTCCGTCGTCCGGCCGTCGTCCGTCGTCCGGCCGTCGTCCGTCGTCCGTCCGTCAACAATTTCTTTAAACGACTTCTTCTTCTTAACCACTGATTGGAATTTAACTAAATTTGACTGGAAGCATCCCTAAGTGGTGGGGATTCAAAATTGTACAAATGGTGGGGCTGACCCTCCAGGGGGCTGAGGGGCGGGGCCAAAAGGGGACAATTTGGCTAAACTGCTTTAAGCGACTTCTTCTCTGGAACCAAGTGATGGATATCAACCATATTAGACTGGAAGCATCCCTAGGTGGTGGGGATTCAAAATTGTGCAAATGGTGGGGCTGACCCCCAGAGGGCTGAGGGCGGGGCCAAAATCGGGCAATTTGGCTATATTTCTACAAACGACTTCTTCTGTAGAACTATGCACTGGATATCAATCATATTTAATCAAAAGCATTCATGGGATGCAGGGATTCAAAATTGTACAAATGGTGGGGCTGACCTCCCAGGCTAAGAGGTGGGGCCAAAAAAAGTGTATTGCCTGGAAATGGTTGAGATCCCCACCATATAACCACATATACAATTGCTGAGTATAAAGAGAAGAATGCACATTTGCTTCCAGGATGGCCCTAGGGTCTGGCCCCACATATACTGATCATTTCGACGGCACAACAAAATCTTCTCGATTTTTTCCAACACGCTGATATATATAACAATGAACAAATTATTTCAGTTATTACTTCATCAGTTTATAGTTATATTTTTCCATGTTTCCACATCAATCTATGTCTGATTAATATAAGGCATCTCACTTCCGGTTCAGACAACATAAAAACGATTGAAAACAGCTTGATGGGTTATTATGATATATCGGTTATTATGATATTTTTCTCTGGCAAATAGAATATCATAATAAGCGGGTTCCACTGTATTTAACATCTTGTGTCAATAATGTTTTTTTTTCAATCTAATTTGATAACATTTTTATTTCAGGCTCATGGCACCAGTTTGATGGCTTTGTCTATGGAAAACAAGAATCGTCATTCGTCGATGTTGTAAAAAAAGTCTTTGGAATTGATGATCATATGAAAATCATGAAAGACGATGCTGACAAAATAGTTAAACACCAGTTTGAGAAATTGCTGTTTGACCTACGAACACAAGTCATGACACCGGAGGAGTTCTTTGACATGCTGCAGTGTATGTTGCAGGGTTTAAATTACGTGTACATCACAAGAGGAAGAATTTGGTACTCAACACATGATTTTCATGTGTTCGCTGGAAAGGTACATCTTAATTATTTATTTCAATACCACCCAAACAAATTTATGTTTTGAGCTCTGTCACTTCTTTGTTTTTGTAATTTAGTAAAGGTACACTGAAGCAAATTGGTACAAGTTATTTGGATAAATTTTAACCAGAGATGTAAACAAAACACATTCTTGAAAGTATCTAAAATAAGTAATAGGAACCCAGGTATCAAACCAAGGGCTGGTCAAAGGACAGTTACCTGATTGCTGCAACAGCACAGTCCAGTTCTGCTACAATAATACAAAAACAGGACAATATTTATCAGGGCCCATGCACACATGTATTATAAGATTTTGGAAGTAGATAAATGCATTTATTATGCCCCCACCCCCCAAGTTTTGTTGGGAATATGTACTCTGTCTGTCTGAATAAATTATATAGGTTTCAGTTACCGCCACATTTAATGGAATTATGCCCCTTTGGTAAAAAGCATTGTTCACACTCCCACTCTGTACTGCATCACTTTGTATATATATATTCATTAAGATGATGTGAAAAAAGAATACAGATTGGAGTTGCCTCCACATTCAATTCTGAAAATAATCCATTCGAAAAATGAAAACAATACATTTGTAAGCAGACGAACAACGTATGGCAAGCCAGAAACAAAACTGCTGTGTTTGAATGAAAAGCGATGTCCAGAGTGAGCATTTCTATAAGAAGCAGGAAACTTGCTTTAAAAAAAATATGGAAGACCTTTAGTTAATGCATTTGATCAAAAGGAAAATGTCCAACACAACTCAAATTGTTATACAGTAACTTTATTTGATACAAAATCCAGTCTATAAAATTTACAGTACAAGATTGAAAGAAACTTGTCTATAACAAATACTTCACATTTTTAGGTCACCTGAGCTTTGCATTTCAGTACCCCCGAACTATCCGTTCTCCCTTGGGGAGGGGGTAAAATTTACTATAGTTTATAAAGGGAAATAACACTTTTGTGTATATTTGAGAAGCATCCCTTGAGGAAGATTGTATCAAATTGTAAAATTGGGATTCCTGCCCCAACCCCAGGGTCCAGGGTTGGGCGCCAAAGGGAAAGTTAACTTATGTATTTCAAAAATCTTCCTCTCGAGACTCAGAGGTACTACAGTCAATTTCTCTGCATAGATGGAAAGATCATCAGGGGCTTTATTTAAATTGTAAATTTCAGTACCCCCGGGCCATCCTTTCTCCTTTGGGGAGGGGGTAAAGTTTACTATAGTTTATACACTTTGAGTATATTTTATCCATTTTCAGCAGGGAATTATTCAAACTTGGTTGGAATGATTATGATGCCAGATGGCAATTTATAAATGGTATGAAAAAATAAGATCCTGCCCCACCCCCAGAAGCTGGAGGGGTGGGGCCCAAATGGGATTATAGTTAAAAAATCTTCTTTAACATCAGACTCAGATGTTTTACTGTTCTTGGATAGAAAGGTCCTTACCTAAATTACCATTACCTAAATTGTAAATTTCATTATACCCCAGGTCATCTGCTCTCCCTTGCGGAGAGGGTGTAATTTTCAATAGCAAAATAATTTATTTGAATAGTTTTTATACGCCCGTCGAAGATGGGGACGTATTATGTTATCGCGTGAGCGGGCGGGCGCGGACGGGCGGGCGGGCAGGCAGACATGCGAAAGATGTCCGCTCGATATCTCAAGTAATTATTAACAGATTAACTTCAAACTTCACAACAGGGTTAATTACCATGAAAGCTCGGACAAGTTCGATAACCACCATTATCCGACCATAATTTGTGGAGTTATGCCCCTTTATGGACTTGCCGAAACAGTGTCCGCTCGATATCTCGAGTAATTATTAACGGTTTAACTTCAAACTTCACAACAAGGTTAATTACCATGAAAGCTCGGACAAGTTCGATAACCGCCATTATCCGACCGTAATTATTGGAGTTATTCCCCTTGGTTTCATTAATGCGATGCATGCGTTCCATGATGTTGTAACCTTGTTAAATTTCTTATCCTTTGGTGACATGACAAGTATTGTATTTCACTTTGTTTACATGTTGTTTTTCACATTTTGTACAGACTCAACAATGAAATTGAGCTACAAGTACCTATAATATAACTCAGGTGACCGCTAAGGCCCTTGGGCCTCTTGTTAATTGTAAAATATCAGTAGACCTCATTCTTAAATTTCAGAAACTTCGTTATGATATTTTTGCAACAGAAAAAAGTCAGGCAAGATATATATACACTATGCTAAAAGAGGCTTATTAAGATATAATATTTGAAAACTTTTAAGATAAGATGTGCAGTAAAAAAATATATAACTTGCCACAGTCAAAGTAAAGATATAGGCTGAAAGAGGTTGCACTACAACTTTTTTCAGGCAACAGGAGGAACTCTTGGCAGAGTACTGCATTTCCATGTCTTATTTAGCCATCAGGTTATGGATTTGCTTGGATTTTTGGATGTTTTCATGAGTTCACCATGATGAACCCAAAGGAAAAAAGAAAGGAAACAGGATATGTAGTTATTCTGGGATGTGTATCAAAACAAAGGGCCGCTCTGATGTTATTCCAGATTTTATTTAGTGAAACTGTAACAAATACAATCGACAATTACTGACTAGAAATTGACAACTATCATAGACAATTTGATCTATAAAGTTAGCAATAAGTACTCTACTAATGAAGTTAAACCTGGCATACAGATTCTAATTATTTCTACAAGTTGACGAACTCTGTTTTTAGAATTGAGAGTTACGAAAATACAGGCTTTTTGCTGACAACACTAAGAATTATTTGGGCAACAATGCAAACACCAAATTCATTATAATCAGCACATTAATTAACCTTAATAAAGGATAAACTTACTTTATGTCTTTGCCAAGATCACACAAGATAATGCGGCATGCTAGCACTATAACTCGAGGTCCTTCAGTGAGTTCTCAATAGGGGACGTAACTTTGTATGATAAAATTATGTAGTACTTAAAGCCGTCAGGGAAAAACTGGAAGCAACCGGTAATGGGGGCAGGAGACGGCCTTTTAAAAGCGAAGAAACTGATTGTCATTTCTGGCACAGAATATATCGAATTTCTATAACTAGTTGGTCAAAATCTATCTTTTATTTCTGGATTTTTCCAAAACCAACTTCTTGAAATATGTTACCATGTGACCTGATCTTCTGCATAATGGACATTCTACTTGTATCATCATAAATGTAATTGAGGCAGCAAAGAAGGAAGATGTACACCCTTACAATCTCGCTCCACTGTTTGCAGCCACTGGATGTTTCTCAGTTTTCGGTCCTCTGAAATGAGGCCATATATCACAAATTCAAGATATTTGTACAGAAATTATGTTCATTCTCTCATCACACCTAAGGAGCTCTTTAGCTTTATTATCTCTGTCAAAAAATGTCAGAACATATCAAATAAGTGTAGCGATCAATCTGAAATTATGAAAATTGATCTTTTATGGAAATCATATCAGATAGAATAAAATATCAATAAGGGAACTCTTTAAAAACAAACAAAAATAACTTGGATTTTTCCATACAATTCATCTGTCCATACAATTCATCATACAATTCATCTGTCCATACAATACAATTCATCTGTCCATATAATTCATCTGTCCATACATTTCATCTGTCCATATAATTCATCTGTCCATACAATTCATCTGTCCATACAATTCATCTGCCAAAGCTGTTTAACAGACAGTCAACACCACTCATCAATTAAAGTGACACCAAGAATGAGGACCTATGTGCTGTGTGTTGAAAATGGCAGCCTGATGGGTTGAGACTGCAAACCAGTATCAAATTTGTAGACAAAGGACAATATAACAGATGTTCTAAATGGGTACATGTACTTTGAATTTTTATACCAACATTGAAAATTGTGTACCAACATTGAATGTTTGTCATAGAAAGATGACTTTTCTGTGTCCTTGCTTTGCCCTGGAATCATTATTACTGAAACAAAAATAGACATTAGTGTAAATATTTTTCTAGATAAACTAAACCTTCTGTATATTATGTTGACCTTTCCATGGACTCTCCTAACATTATAACATTAATTTATATGAAAGAATTCATTATGTGACTGTAGTGTTGTAACATAAATTAATTCCTTAGTGTACTGCCAAACCGTGTTCTGCAGAGATGTTGGCTATTATTATAATTGCCCTTTGTCCTTCAGTCTCTCATTTGGTCCATCCGTCCTTAATTCTTGCATGGCTGTGGGGATCTTTCTCAAATTTCACCTGAAGGTTTCTGATGGTTCTTAGTTATGCATATCAATTTTTGAAACTTGTCAGATAAACAGAAGATGGCTGACAAGCAGCCATCTTGAATTTTGAGAGTTAAAGTTTGTTTGCACTATTTCTCAGAAAGTTCTTGAGGAACGTTTCTCAGATTTTATATGTTAATAACCTAGAGGTCTTTGTAATGATTTTTGTTTTGGTGCTTAACAGTGTGACGGGCTTTAAATTGTTGAAACCCTATTCAATAACCAAGACTAGAATTGAAGGTCACATAAGTAAAATAAGTTGAACTCTTTCAATAAAAAGTTCACAAAAAGCGTCTAATGATAAATATTCCAACAAAGATCCATAGTGTACAGTATAATGATATTTTGATAATTTTTTCAGATGAAACTTTTCACAAATAACATGTGTACACTCCTTAACGGCCTTGACCAGTGAATGCATTTTGTCCATGTGCCAAATTTCGCATTTTGTGCTGTTAGTAAGTAAGTTTGACAATCTCTACCAACTTTGTAACTGTTGTGTAAATCTTCACATTTAAGACAAACAGAAAAACAAATTTATTCCTGGTAAATGTGTTTAGCAAGCTATGTCTAGACTGAGTGAAATTGTCCACACCCAAGCAGATAGAATGATTCAAGTTGGTGTTGTCCAAACTTGTAGAACCGCTTCCAAACTGCACTTTTGACATCAAGAAATATTCCTTAATTATGGAGAAACCACTAACATGAACAGCACCTTTGTTTATGATGTCCAGCTGTACATTATGTCCTGCAATGGCGACAATGTGTTGCAGGTCTTGCTTGGTGCAGGAGACATCTCTGCTTTACTAAACGGGATAGGGCATGTATCTTGGTCTCAGATGCGTCTTGGTTCTACTTGGACAGAAGTGACGACTGCTTCTAATTGTGCCGCTGCATTGGAGAGCGTTTTCAGGAAAATTGTGTTGTGGAGTGTTGTCCCTTTGGTGGAAGTAGTATGATGGTCTTGGGTGACATAGCAGTAAATTCTAGAATGCCTCTATGGTCATTGATGAAAATTTGACCACTGCACGCTTGTAACTATGATGAAATCCTGAAAGCCAACGCCACACCATTTATACAACAATACCATGGTATGCTGCAACATGACAATGGCTAGAACACTTTACACATCTTGTGGCTAATTCCTGTTTTATTGGCCTACAGTTATCACCTGACGTATCGCTTCTGGAACAGCATTCCCAACGCATTTTCCAATGATTTTGTTGGAATCCATATGGTGCTGGTGCAATTCATGCACTACTTCTAATGGTGGACATATCCTATATTGACATTGTGATCTGGCTTAGGATACACTTCATGTTTGGTTGTGCCCTCTGAAAGCAATGGGTGTTCTTTGAATAATTTTGAATTAACAGATCTTTGATAAAATGTTGAAATGTTGTCCTACAGTTCTGAAACAGATTTTTTATATTTCTATATTTTGTTATTGTCTTTTACAACATTTTACCTCTGCACAGTTCTTTATCTCTGCTAGTATATATTTGACTTTGAAACTCTTTGAAGGTCACAAATGTGGAATATTTAATAGCATATTAGCACATAAGCCCCATTCAGCAAATTGTTCACAGCAAATACTATAAAAGATCTATAACTGTTTATATTTTCAGATATTCAGACAGTCAATTATGACATTTGTACAACAGATAACCAGTCAAGGATTGGACTTACCAGAACATCTGAGACTTGGAGTCATTATCAGTTTGATAAATGTAATCATGTGTATGGCACCATTTGATGAGAAAAATGAGAAAGACATGGAAACACTGTGTTTACTGCTCCAGCTTCAACCTTCAGATGAAAAAAGTCTTAAAAAGACAATAGAAGAGCTCAAAACGCTGTTTCCAAATAAACTGAGGTATGGCTATTTGTCTAATCTTTGGTCTGCTTGCTTGTCATTTTGCAGATCTATGCTGACAATTGAAGATATTTTGAGGATACATATCGGAAATGACAGTTAAGCGGAGTGCAAGGAAATATAGTCGCGATTTATTAAAACTGGCTTTAACTAAATTTGTCGGGAGAAATGATGAGCAATGTTGACTCTGTGTTTGTAAACACAGGGCATGGCCTTCCTAAGGGCAAAAAGCAGGGTTCTATTGGTACAAGATGGTAGGCTATTCAGCTTGTCCATGGTCTGTGTGTCTGTTATCCACCCTTAAATAGAAGAACTGAACAGATCTTGCTTAAATGTCATAATAAGGTTCCCATTGATCCATTTAGTTGTACATGTTTCATCTAGGGACTGATCAGAAAAACAAGATGGGTGCCCTTTGATTTTGAGATTTCAAATTTGTTATCACATTTTCTCAAGAAGTACAAGAGAGCTTTTTAAGAAATTTCAAATGTAAGTTACCCTTGGCAATTGTTGTTCATGTTTTGTTTTGGAACTGATCAGGTACTGCCCGTAGGTCGATATTTTTTCCTCCGGGAACTCCAGTTTTCCTCCACAACCAAAACCTAGCACGTCCTTAAATGACCATAGCTGTTAATAAGATGAAAAATACAAACAAACCAAACCAAAGGGACTAATAAGAAAAACAAGATGGCAACCAGGTAGCCATCTTGGATTGTAAGAGTTCAAAATTGATATCAGTATTTCCCAAAAGGTAATAAAGAGATCTTTCTCATATTTCACATGCGCGTTCCCCATGGACGAGGTAGTTGGGTATGTTTCATTCTGGGACTGATCAGGAAAACAAGATTGCCACAAAGCAGCCATTTTGTACTTTGAGAGTTCAAGTTTTTTCATTGCTGTTTCTGAAGCCATGCACAGATCTTTTTTAAATTTCATATTTAGGTTCCCTTTGGTCCAAAATTGTGCATGTTTTATTTTGGGACTGATTGGAAAAGCAAGTTTGAAAGTTTGTAATCCGTATTTCCCAAAAATTTCTTTTTCAAATTTCATATATAGGTTTCCTGTAGGTTTTTATTGTGCGTATTCTGTTTTTGGACTGATCAGAAATACAAGATAGCCACCTGGCAGCCATTCTGGATTTAGAGAGTTCAAGTTTGTTATTGCTATTTCTGAAAAAATTAACAATGACTTCACTTTGAAAGGAAACTCTTAAACCCAGCAGTATGAATTTTTTAGCCCACCATCATCTGATGGAGAGCTATTCAAATGGCCCTGCTTCCGTGGTCCGTCCGTGGTCCGTCCTTAAACAATTCTTGCTATCCCTAATTCTCAGGAAGAACCAGAGCGATCTTTTTCAAATTTAATATGTAGGTTCCTCTTGGTCCCTAGTTGTGCAGGGCAACTTTTAAGACTGATTGGATAAACAACATAGCCGACAGTCAGCCATCTTGGATTTTGACAGTGAATGTTTGTTATCACTATTTCTCAGGAAGTACTGGAGAGATTCTTCTCAAAATATATATGTAGGTTTCCCTCATCCTGTAGTTGTGCATGTTTAATTTTCAAACTGATTGGATATAGAAAATGGCCAACAGGCCACCATCTTGGATTGTGACATTAAAGGTTTGTTATCACTAGTTCACAGCAAGTACTGGAGACTATTTCTTTTACAATAAGTACTGTACAGTACATTTCACTTAATATCACGTCCGTTAATGTCACTTTTAGGTTATTATCATGTTTTTCTGATGCACCGTTTTTCCTGCTATATAATCTATGCAATTCAATTCTTTTATTATCACCTGATTTTATGTCGATTTCTCTTAATATCACTTTATTTTGGCCACATCATTGCTTGTGACTGTCAAACAATAGGTTACACCTGGCTGACTGTTAAACAATAGGTTGACCTTACATACTTGTTAACAGGATATTCACCTGTGGTTTGGTAAGCCAGGACAGTCTTACATCTGTAAACTTTTCTAATGCCAAGTGTGATGTAATCTTTCAACTAACATGCATGTGTACTATCTTCCATTACAGCTCGTCTCCAGATTGAATAAATTTACGTTGTCGTGAAGTAGGCATACAAGTGGATGGTGTTCCGTAAAATATGACGAATGTTGATTGAGATTAAAATAAAGAGTGTCTTTCAAACAATAAGTTTCTTAAATTATTTAAGTTTGACCAAGGTTCACGTACAATACGAAAAAATCGTCTTTGTTTTGAATCTCAAATAACCCACGTACGACGCCGACATGGTGTTGTCGTAATTCTACCGTATGCTGCTGGTGTAAAATCGTGATCTGCGAGAATTTATTCATTGCAAAATTATGACCTATGTTTAATTACACTTTCCAAATGTTGATGTAATAAAGTGATTACCTTTTGTGTTATCATTTATTGTTCAAACTATCGTAACAGGAGGTTACATTTTTCACTTCCCTCGTTTACGGCTGGATTAACCCGATTTTATAACACGGCATCTGATTGCCTGGTGTTCTTATTTGCATATTGAGGTCATCCAATGAAATGCTACGAAAAGGTCACCGTACGATAGCGGTATTTAACATAGACAAACTCGCAGAAAACGATGTCACACTTGCAGCAAATATCTAAAGAAATTAAACCATAAACTATAAAAAGATGTACCTAGCGAAAGAACAGTATATATATCAAGATAAATGTAAATATTTACCAAGTCTCATGTTTACAATTGAATTTGGTGCAGAATACCAGCCAAACACTTGTATGCCTTCATCACTACTGCAGTAAACAATCACAGTGACGATCGTACTGATCATCATTTTGCAACTAACTATATGAAATGTAACTGCATACTGAAATAAATTACAAAGAATATATGTATTTTTATACTTATTTACGTATACTATATTTCAACTAGAGTAAAGAACAAGATTAGTTACAAAATATTTTTATTTTACAATCTTCTTCGTAGAGCCACAACACTTAGGCATTTGACTAAGTTCACTTCCGGTTTTGAGGGATGAAAAACGCCAGAAAATACGTATTCTGTTTATGTCATGTTTCGGTTAATATCATGTTTTCCGCTGACAAATGGGAAGTGATATTAAGCGGAATCTACTGTACTAAATATATGAAATGACAAACTCACTTTGAAGGTTGTCTTTTATATTATATCAGGTCACCTGAGCTTTAGCTTAAGTGACCTATTGCTATCCGTCTTCGTCCGTCGTCGTCCGTAGTTGTGCATGTTTAATTTTGAGAATGATTAGAAAAACAAAATAACCAACAGTCAGCCGTCTTGGATTTTGACATTGAAGGTTTGTAAAGTATCACTATTTCTCAGGAAGTACTGGAGGGGTCTTTCTCAAATTTGATATGTAGGTTCCCCTTGATCCCTCATTGTGCATGTTATATTTTGAGACTGCATGATCATAAAAGCAAAATGGCTAAAGGAAGAACTAAACAGATCTTTCTCATATTGCAATGATCGATTCTATTTCTTTTACAATAAGTACTGTACTAAATATGTGAAATGGCAAACTCACTTTGAAGGTTGTCTTTTATATTATATTAGGTCACCTGAGCTTTAGCTTAAGTGACCTATTGCTATCCGTCTTCGTCTGTCGTCGTCCATCGTCCGTCGTCCGTCGTCCGTTAACATTTTACATTTTCAACTTAGGCTGAAATACTGGCCAAGGGATTTCATTAATATTTCATGGGAAGGTTACTGACATCTCCCTGACCAAGTGTTGTTATTTTTCGGGTCGATCAGAAATCCAATATGGCCACTACGGCCGCCATTTTGAAAAACTATTTCTAACATAAAGTCAAGTTCTGCTGGGCCGATTGAACTGAAACCAGGTAGGAATGATGGTCTCATGGTCCTGACAAAGTGTTGTTATTTTTCGGGTCGATCAGAAATCCAATATGGCCGCCACGGCCGCCATTTTGAAAAACTATTTCAAACTTAAAGTCAAGTTCTGCTGGGCCGATCGAACTGAAACCTGGTAGGAATGATGGACTCATGGTCCAGACAAAGTGTGGTTATTTTTCGGGTCGAGCAGAAATCCAATATGACCGCCACGGCCACCATTTTGAAAAACTATTTCAAACTAAAACTCAAGTTTAACTGTGCCGATTGAACTGAATCTTTGTAGGAATGATCAGCTCATGGTCCTGACAAACTTATGTTAACGTTATACTTAACTATTTTGTACTCAAATTGGTACATATTTCAACAACAAAAATAAGTACTGTAGGACTCAGGTGACCGTTTAGGTCCATGGGCCTCTTGTATTAAGTTTAGATCAAAAGTTATCTCAAGGTGCATTTACTGTTAACATGACTCGATCAAACAGATTAGAGGAAAGAAGAGAAAAGATCGAACTGACAAAGAACCAATGAAGATGGTACAATGGTGGGCGCTAAGATCCCTCTGGGATCTCTTGTTAAAGACAAGATGAATTTACTGTTGACTAAGGCTATCAAAAGATACATGAAAAGGAGAAAAATTAAGAGAAAAAATATAATTTACTTAGAACAATTGAAGATTATATGACGGGGGTTGCTAACATCCTTTTGGGATCTCTTGTTAATATTCTTCTTCTTTTTCTGAACAGATGCCATTCGATGGTGGTCCATTGTCTGTCTTTGAACAACTCTTGTTATCGCAATTCGAAAGTGCTTGAGCAATCTTTTTCAAACTTCACATATATAAAGTTTCCCTTTATCCGCAGTTGTGCCTGTTTAATTTTGAGACAGATCAGATAAACAGAATGGCTGACAGGTGGCCAACTTGGATTTTGACAGTTAATTTAAGTTTGTTATCGCTATTTCTCAGAACGTTTTGGAGGGATCTTTCTCAAATGTTATATGTTAGTTCATTTTGGTGCCCATTGTTAAAAATATCCCTGGCCCTTGCCAGAATTCACCCTTATTGACAGCACTTCTTATAAAGTAAAAAGTACATATTTTTAGCACATCCATTCCTGTACAATAACCTTTGCCATAGTGGCAAATAATGTCTGACATTAAGGGGTTTACGTTTATGTACAAGATTCCTGTTTAGGATTTCCAACATTGCACTTTGTACCTGTAAGGAAACGGAAAAGCATAGAAAGTAAATTTCTTTTTTTTTTTAGATCTGATAAAGATCCTTTCATGGTTGGTGCCAAGATCCTTCTTGGATCTATTGTTTTAAAGTAAAGGGTTAATAAATGCTGGTGGTAGAGGAGTAGACCAAATAGAGGAAATTAAAATATCTGTTTAACATCCTTCTTCTTTACAGCTGGAAGGACTTAAACCAAATGTGGTCAAAGTCACTTGATGTTGTATAAATGGAGGTTGTGCCCTTCCTATAAGTGCAGGTGCTGACTCCTCTAGGGATAGAGGGGTAGGCCAATACTGGGGTAAATTATTTGACAAATACACTACCAGAATTTGACCTTGCATTAGTTTTCACCCAGTGATGAGGTCTAATAGAAAAATGTAATCAAAATACTTTTGATAATAAATAAACCTGTAATGATACAAACAATTGCTTGGTATGTAAAGATGAATAAACATTTGCCACCAGAATTTCTCCTGGGTTCTGTCCCTATCCCAGGGATGAGACAAAACAAGGAATTGGGGTCATCACGTTTAAACACTTCAAATTCCCACCCTAAAATGATATATATATACTGTATATATAGAACACAGCAACGCTACCAGGATAGACCCTACCATTCTTACACAAAGTCTGACCAGCCAACCATGAAATTAGCACCAGTGTCATGGAAATTGTCAAAACCACAATCGGGTCTGTACGCCCAAGGTCATGGTCGCCGACATTGAGTTAAAAGTCAAATATGTTGCTGGGGTCATACTGTCTGACTTGTTTAATTTAAAGACAACTTATTAAAATGTTATGGATATACCTAGGAAGGAAAGGCGGGGCTGCATTCCACTTTATTGTTTGTGCATATGCCAGATGTCACTGTGTCACATTGAGGGTACTTGATTACAGTCTTGTGACCTTTTAGGGGAGCATATTCCATCATTACTATTTTTTTGTTATATCTGAATAACAGAAGAAGAATTTTCAGTTGTTTGTATTTGGAAAAATCTTTCTTTTATTGAAGGGCTGTTACAAACACACTGCAGTTGATGAGTAACTTTATTGCTGGACACACTGGGAATACCTGTTGGCTATTGGTTGTACCTGTGCTGCACTTTCTTTGGGGAAAAAATTCTCCATTTCAACGACCATCAACAGAGATTGGACACAGTGAACGTGTTCCTGTGTGGTGGGGTGTCGACGAATACAAATCAAAACAGGAATATTTCGCTGGAAAATCATCATGGAACTTGTAAGTATGCCTGACCAACATTGTATGGACAGTTCATGTCATTTATATATACTATTTTCTCTAAGTTACATGCTAAAGTCCCTTCCTCTTGCTTAATACCCTGCCAAATTCAGAAATGTTTAATGAGGCTGCGTTGACCTGATCATTAAAACATCAACAAATATAATGCATTTCATTCTTTCATCATGTGTTTCTTGTAATCAGCAATCATTCCATCTCAACTTGGCAGGTGATACATGCACTACATTGGAATTCCTGTTTCTTTAAACTACATGTACTTCTTCCAAATAAGCAGGAGTCATAGTGTCATGCTATTCATTCTATTGCATGCTGAGATAAGGGGCTATCAAGGTTTATCTCCCTGACCCATTTCAAATTGATGTCAATGACCCACTTTCAGTGTCACAGGAGTCCAATATGTTAAACATGTTAAATGTCTTTGGAATAACCAGGAAGCCGAGGGTTTTAGTATTTGTTTTTGATGAAGGACTATCAGTTAGTTTGTTCTAGTGTTCATGCTGCACCTTAACATATGTATAGAATCACAGGGTAAAACTTGGGTAAATATTTGAACAAATTCTCAATAGCTATTAGACCTGTGGTCATATTTGGCCTATACATGCTAGGAAGAAGGACTGTGGAATTGCTTTGAATGTATAACCTACCTGTCAACTTTTCATTTAAACAACTTCTTCTGAAGAATGGAATGGCCTAGAGTTATGATTCTTGGCTGGTAACTTCTTCGGATAGAGCCAAACAACGCTTACAAATAAAAATGACCTTGACCTACTTTTAAGGTCACAGAGTAAAATATGTTTAAAACTTCACGGGACATCTAAAGAACTGAAATGCCTTAAGTCAAAACATTTTGGCTGGTAGCCCTGATCCACTTTAAAGATTAATAACAAGTGAGTGAAACAGGCCCATTTGACAGGGGTCAAATATGTAAAAAAAACCATCAAATGACTTCTCCTGAACAATTGAATGGCTTTGAGTCAAAATATCAGGCTGGTAGCTTCTTTGGATGAAGCCAGACAAACTTTATGAATAAATACGACCTTGACCTGCTTTCAAGGTCACAGAGGTCAAATTGTCAAAAACTTAAAATGACTTCTTCTGAGGAACTAAAAGGCCATGTGTGATTATATTTAGCTTGTAGTCTGTTACTTTTGTTTCAGTGATACATTTTCAGGGTCACAGAAAGGTCAGATGAGTTCACACCTTCAATCATCTCAGTATTTGTATAACCAGCAGCTATTATATTTAGCTTTTAGCTATAAAGTGCTGGATATGAATAAGTGACTTAAAAACATCTTTGAAGGCAAAATTACTACGGTAACCATAAATCTCCAAAAAAGTTTGATGAATTGTTAAGTGGCAGGTCACTAGTGAAGAAAGTTTTTTTTAGGTTACCTGAGCTTTGCTCAAGTGACCTATTCTAATCGCTTTCTGTCCGGCGTTGTCCGTCGTCAGTTGTGCGTAAACTTTTTACATTTTCAACTTCTTAAGAACCAGTGGATGAATTTTTTTCAAACTTTGTCAGAATTATCCTTGGTAGATGAGGCTACAAAGTTGTAAAATTGGGATTCCTACACCAACCCCTGGGGCCAGGGCGGGGCCCCAAAGGGAAAATTAACCAATATTTCAAAAATCTTCTTCTCCAGACTCGGAGGTACTACAGTCATTTTCTCTGTATGGAAAGAAAGATCATCAGAGGCTTTATTTAAATTGTAAATTTCAGGACCCCTGAACTATCCGTTCTCCCTTGGGGAGGGGGTAAAGTTTACTACAGTTCATATATACGGAAATAACACTTTTGGGTATATCTTATCTATTTTCATCAGAAAATTATTCAAACTTAGTCAGAATCATCTTTGGTGAATGAGGGTATTACATTGTAAAATTAGGATAACTGCCCAATCCCCAGAGGCTAGGGCGGGGCCCCAAAGGGAACATTTTCCAATATTTCCAAATTCTTATCCTTTGATGACATGACAAGTATTGTATTTCACTTGGTTTACATGCTGATTTCCACATCACATCTAAACAATAAAATAAAGCTACCAGTACCTATGATATAACTCAGGTGACCGCTAAGGTCCTTGGGACTCTTGTTTCATAATCTTGTCACAAAATTCTTCATGATAATATGGTTTGATACTCCTTATAAACAATTCATGTCATGTTTATTTGTAATGAAGAAATCCTTAATTGTACAACTATACGTTTTAGTGGAAGCTGTTTGTGAACTTCTTACTAACAAATATGTCATTATAGCCTACTAAAATGGGTAAATCTTTGCTTTATTCTACTTCTTTGGAATATAAGTACATTCATTTATTCTAAATCTATTCTAAATCAATAGCATTTTCAAACAACATTTCAATCTCTATATAAATGAAAAAAATGTTTTAGGTTTAAACCTACTTTGTGTGGTTTGAAACTCTCCCTATGGTACCTTCCTGCTTGCATACTCTAATTAAACCTGTTTTTTTTTTATTCGAATCCAACTGGGAACACAAATATCCCATTAGATTTATATAACATAATATTTATAATTTTTGCTTGCAATGTAGTGTAAATCAAAGCAACATGTGTAAGGTGTGGTCAGTTGACAGCTAGAACTTTACCCGTTCACTTCTCACTGAAAGGCCCGTATATTCTGCTATTTCAGTTGTAGGTATTTTTAGCCCACCATCATCTGATGGTGGGCTATTCAAATCACCCTGCGTCCGTGGTCCGTCGTCCGTCCGTTGTCCGTCGTCCGCCGTCCGTCATCCGTCCGTAAACAATTCTTGTTATCGGTATTTCTCAAGAAGTACCAAAGGGATCTTTCTCAAATTTTATATGTAGGTTCCACTTGGTCCTTAGCTGTGCAGGGCAATTTTAGAGACTGACCGGATAAACAACATGGCCGACAGGCAGCCATCTTGGATTTTGATAGTGAAAGTTTGTTATCGCTATTTCTCGGGAAGTACGTGAGGGATCTTTCTCAAATTTTAAATGTAGGTTCCCCTTGATCCCTCGTTGTGTATGTTATATTTTGAGACTGATCATAAAAACAAAATGGATTAAAAGAAGAACTAAACAGATCTTTCTCATATTGCAATGATGGATTCTATTTCTTTCACATTAAGTACTGTACTAGTAAATATGTGAAATGACAAACTCACTTTGAAGGTTGGCTTTCATACACATCAGTATTAAGTTTAGATCAAAAGTCACCTCAAGGTGCATTTACTGTTAACATGACTCGATCAAACAGATTAGAGGAAAGAAGAGAAAAGAATGAACAGACAAAGAACTAATGAAGATGGTACAAAGGTGGGCGCCAAGATCCCTCTGGGATCTCTTGTTATTATGGCTATCCCAAAAGATAAAACTGACCACACTGGCGTTATCATCTACATAAAGTTTTGTTAGGAGGTATATATTTTCAGTATCTAATCAATTTTAAGGGTGCTATTTGACTAATTGACTTTATAGACCCTTTAAACATTAAGGACCATATTGTGTAAAGTATTGATTACTGAAGTCCATTTGATTAAATTTGACCTGGTCCCTCTTTGAACGTCTTACATATGAAATGGATAACAGTTGAGTGATACAGACCCATTGGGCCTCTTGTTAATGAATAAATAGCCCTTTTAGGCAAATGTGCCTTGAGTCAATTGTACATATACTGTTTAATTCACTTTTATATGTATGACACATAAATATTGATTGGATTTGTCAGAAGTATGTTGGAGCTGCTTCCAAAGCTTGCACCATTATTTGAAGTGGACTACCTGCTGCCACGTACCTTGATGACAGTGGTCAAACTAGCCAACATGCCAGATGTTGTGAGATCACGGCTGTTCTCACCAGACTTGTGTGTAGCCAAGCTGTATTACCATGTGAAATCCAACTTTATTGGGATGGCTGAACATAAGGTGAGTAGTTATGTTTTATTTCTATGAGTTCTGAGATACCTTAAACAAGGTTACCTATATGAAAGTCTATATGCTACTACTGCTATGGATCACCTAGATCACCACATCTGTTAAAGAATTCTGCACTTTCAGATATGTAGTTTTGTGTTGCTTAAAGACAACACAAAATGTTTTAGTGGCATAATAGTTTCACCCTGTGCTAAGTGATATACATGTACTTGTAAAAAAGTGTCGATCATGTGTCATAATGTACATATATTAATTATATGATAGAAGAAATGATATGTTTTTAACAGATTGTACAGGATATATTAGATGAAATATATCAACAAGTCATTGAAAAAGGCAACAAAGAGCAAAACGGAGATGCAGTATTAAAGGAGACCAGGTATGTTATTGATATACCCCATTTACTTGTAACTTCTATTTTGTCATTAAAACAAACATAATAGAAACATTAATTTTACATACCAATGAATTTCTTTTTTCATCCTTTCTCAAGATACTGTATCTATGCATTTAAAACTTTTTCTGACATATCTGTAGCTTTAACAAATCAGATGTGAAAAGAAACTCATACTTAGCTTCACTTTCCTAACACCTTTTGTGATTTTTAGCCAACCATTATCAGATTGTAGGATTATCAGATTGACTTTCGCCCATTCATCAAACATCCGTTGTCCATTTAACAAAGGACAAAGGAATCAATTGTTGTATAAATGAAAGCTGTTTTTGGGGCGGGGGACAATATAGTGCAAAATCAGTTATTTCAATCTTTCAAAGCATATTCCTCATGGACACTATCGATAGGTTGTAATCATATTTGGTCTGAAAGATCACTCGGGCAGTGTTGTATAAATTAAGGTGGTGATACACTAATGGCCAAAGAGAAAGGGCCTTAAAACCAGAATCAAGGGCCCAGGACAACTGAATACGACAGGTGGTCAGTTGGTGCAGTGGATAGCGCCCTTACCTTTCACCAAGGTGGACGAAATTCAATTCCCTGATTGGACGTGAAAAGTTTGGGGTCACCTGCCCGCCACATGGGTTTTCTATGGGTACTCCGGTTTCCTCCCACACTAAGACCCCCTGCGTACTAACATCCGGGCCAGCAACAGTGATTAAAATAAGTTGTCCATAATTGCTGTGAAATAAATAAAGTTCATATTTTTATATTACAATTGAACATATTGTAGCAATATTTGAGTTGAAACAACACTTTGGTAAGGTGACCATATTTTTGTATATACAGTCGAACCTCGTTATCTTGAACTCTTTTAACTCGAAGACCACCCTGTTCATCTTGAAGTATTTATCCGGTCCCGGCCAAATCTCTCCTTTATCTTAGTAAATAGAACTGATAATTCGAACCATAAAAAGTCGAAAAACTTGGATACCTCGAAGTAAGTTATTGGTTTCAAGTTTCAATAGCGTAAATCCAACATCGATACATTGTCTTCTTCATAGTGTTCTAATTTCATTTTGTCACTTATTCTTTGATACAAATAAAACGCAAAAGTACGACACCTCGCCATTCCATGTTCATCGACATCTTTCGTGAGTAGACTAGTATGAAATTAGTAAAAATAATTTACGATAAAGCTTAAGACTGTGAACTGTGCTGAATGTCAAAACCATGTTGTTCATAATAAAATCAAACTTCATCAATGTTGATCAACAGTATTCTGTACTTACACCAACACAGACGACAGTGCAAATCAGAAAATTTGTCACAAAGCGTGATCCAATCGCTACCCAGAGTTGTCTGTCCTTTCCAATCACACACTCCTTAAAGGGAGTGCAAGGACCATAGCTCTGCGTGTTTATGCATAAAACAGTTCCACAGTTAAAATCACAACCTAGGAGAGCTTTGTGGGTTCATGTTTTTACAGGAGCCAGTATGACTTTGAAAGTCGATCGAGAGATTTAAGAACAATACGATAATTGCTGTTAATTACATCGAGTTGAGGTGTCAGGTGTCACATTTGGCTTTAATGAATCAATGTGTTACATTTACGATATGATCTGTTTGTGTGTGTTTTCATTTACAGACTCAACTATGAATACGCTCCATTACAGTGATTTGTTTAAGACTTGCTCACTTTCTTTTCCGCATTGTATAGTACGAGGTCGGAGAATTTAACACTTAGATAAGTAAAACTTGACGGACTTGCAATACAAATGCAGACATGGAAAGACTTTGCCAAGATCTAGACTAGTCAAAAACAACATTTAATCACTAGGCCCGTCCATATTTACGAAATACCTGACCTTTTTACCTGAGAATCTCCGTGTAAATATACAGCGTCTTATGTCAAAACTGAAGTTTATAATCTCTGTTATCATTTGCCAATCACATTTGCGGACGAAAATAATTTTAAAACGATCTTTCTCTTGCTTAAATCCAAATAATTAACAGTTTCACATTTTCTTACCGTTATTACCAC
Organism: Mizuhopecten yessoensis; assembly: GCF_002113885.1. Taxonomy (NCBI): domain Eukaryota; kingdom Metazoa; phylum Mollusca; class Bivalvia; order Pectinida; family Pectinidae; genus Mizuhopecten; species Mizuhopecten yessoensis. The sequence goes on along the minus strand of NW_018407803.1, from coordinate 60,890 downwards.
CTGTACAGGTAAATACTGCAGCAACTTTAGAATTGAAAACGTTCATATAAACTAGAGACAACAATGAACAATTTTCATGCAACTTTTTTTCACATATAACAAATATTTTCCAAGTTATGCACATTTGAAAAATCAAGTAAATCAATTTAAATTTCAATAATTAATTCAGCAGTGGTGTCCCTTTACATAGAAATCAATGTAGCAGCCTAAGGGTTAAAACGTTACAACACATTGAATTGGTGCATTGTTTGTGTATTAAGTAAAACTTTTTCAAACTGGTGAATCGTATTGAGGATTTTAGCATTTACTAGATAAGTATAATTTAAATCTCATAGCTGTCAACCCGCCCTCATTAAGAAGGGGACTCCCTTATTTCAACCAAAATTTACCAATCTCCCTCAAAACTCCCTCATTCAAGTCCAAACTCACACAAACTCAAAATCTACACCTTGTGGAAAAATAATCTCCTAGTTACTGCAGGGTTTGTGTAATGGTCATAACAGGTGTGTCGGAATCAAATTTTTGGAGTTATTTTGATACATGAAAAGGGAAAGATAAATTGAGCAAAACAGTTTCAGTCACGTTTCACACTCTTTCTCCCTCATTGGAAATTTGGAATGAGGGAGATCTCCCTCATTGGAGGTTTCAGAGGTTGACACCTATAAAATCTTAAGTATTTTTTTCCTGATCTCAATATTACAAATGCATAAATGAACCCCTGCAGAAAAAAACCCACCATTGAACATATACTCAGCAAAAAAGTTAAGGGTCATACTTAGGATTGAAGAAAATTCACTAAAATTTCGCTGGGATTAATTGCCCGCTATCCGTTTTAAAAATTACTGCATTCACTATAATGTGCATGTGCAACATTGTATCTGGGGCATGACAACCAGTCAGCGCACCCGGCTGTGTATATGTACCTGACAATATAGAGCGAAACCTGGATATTATTACCATCAGAAACCATTGGTAAGTGAGGTGAATCTGTCTAATTTAGCAGTTATTGAATATTGTAATTGAATTATGACTACAGCAGGCCGGTAATGCCATAGGAATGGTTCATACTGGCATGACTCAGCAAGATGTGGCCCAAAATTTTATTGTCAGTCAAAGTGTTATTGGAAGATTGTGGCAACGCTTCCAGACAAGTGGTTCTGTCGGCCAGAGACCAAGAAGTGGTAGGCCAAGATGTTGACAGCCCGCCAGGACCGCACAATTATTCTACAGGCCAAGAGGAATAGTTTTTCTTCTGTTGTAGAGCTGAATACCAACTTGAGAAATCATCTGAGGGTGCGGTTTCAATTCAAACCCACCGAAAGCGATTACACCAAGCGAACCTTCATGCTTGTAGACCTGCCGTCAGGCCAATTTTGAACCCAAGACACAGGACTGCTAGATTAGGTTTTTGCAGAAACCATGTTAACTGGCATCCAGTTCTCTTTACTGATGAGTCTTAATTTTGTGTAGATTTTAACGATGAAAGGAGACGTGTGTTGAGAGAGAAAAATGAACGATTTCGTGATTGTTGTGTTACAGAACACAATCAATTTGGTAGTGGTTCATTAATGGTGTGGGGAGGCATATCTACTGATGGTAAAACAGATTTGTAAGTGATTAGAAATGGAACGTTGACTGATCAATGATACAGAGACGAGATCCTTCATCCTATTGTTCATCCATATGCTGGTGTAATTGGCCCCAACTTCACCCTGATTGATGATATTGTACGTCTCCATCATACAAGGATAGTGCAGCAATATCTTGAAACTGAAACAATTGACCAAATGAATTGGCCTGCTGTATCTCCTGACTTGAATCCCATAGAACGCATCTGGGACGTTCTTCAAAGACAAATTCAAAAGCGAAATATCCTTCCTTCAACTATTGCCGAACTTGAAATTGCACTTCCCGAGGAATGGGCGAATGTGCCACAAATTATCATTCGTAGAATTATCCACAGCTTCAGTAGACGGTGCAGAGCTGTAATTCAACCCAGAGGAGGACATACAAGTGACTGATACATGCCATTTGTGAATTTTGAATGAATTTGTGTTTTTGAAGCACATGTGATTTTACTTCAAAAATGGGGTAGGGCATAGTGTTATTGATTATTCCGTTGTATGTTTAATTTAGTGCAATATTGCACTTAGAAATAAGTCAAATATATATTGATATTAATGAAATGACAATTAAATAAACTTTAATTAAGACAGTTTCAGTCTTATTTATATTTTTTGTAAAATATATGACCCTTAACTTACTTTGCTGAGTATATATATAAATAGTGGGGCAGGTCTCAATAGGAGAAATGTAAGTAAATCTTTAAGGTCTTATTCCTTGAATTTAGGAAAAGTAATTTCGATCTTTGGCCAGAAAAATGGAGTCTAATATGGGAAACAGGACAATCTTGAACATCCTACTTTTTGAGTAGGAGTTAATGAATGTTAAATCCTTTGGCCATGGAAAATTCAATTACCATTGCATAGACAGAAGGCATGTTTTTCTTACTGGTAGAGAGGCAGAGCCCAATAGAGGAAATAAAGGTAATAACAGTATATGAAATCCTTTTACCTTGACTGCAGGTTAAAGGATTTTAACCTCAATTGATCTTGAAACCCTTGGGCTAAAGTGACAAATTATAACAGAGGAGATTTGGCTATATATCTTGCTGGGCAAAGAGTAGAGGTCCTTAAGGGGAATATTGTTCAATTCTAATTCTTTATTATAGTTACAGGGATTTTAACTTACAGTTGTGGGATCGCACAACGTTACACGATGTGCGGTGTGCACACGGTGTGTGAATGGTGTGTGCAGGATGGGCGAACGATAAAAAGCTGGACGATCATTGCTTGCGCACATCTGTGCGCACGATGGACGGATGTTGTTCGACAACAATCGTGGTTGGTGTAAATTGAGGAATGCCTTAACAATTTATACGGTTTCGTGTGTTTAAACATATAAACTTGATGTTTACGTATGTTTCTATATTCTAGCAACATCTATAAACTTATCTTTCTGTCTATACATTCTTATATTTAGAAATGGTGTTTTCTTTGTTTTTAAACAAACTTAATCGGCACATGTAAAATTACAACACAATCCCGTATACAGGTAAACATAACCACTTTGTACATGTACCTAAACCGAAGTTTTCTCCCTGCCTGGGGCACTTACGTAACTCGTCGGGTAAGGCCAGGGTAGTGAAAATCCAGGTGAAGGTGAGCTATTAGGCAAACGAATGCAAATAACAATTACTATTTATTACGGTCAAACGGTATTGCATATCAGCTCTGTGTGTCAGGCACTGGTCTGTAAAACTCTGGACACTCATAAAATTGTTATTTACCTGTTCTGTTACCTTAGAGCCAAATCCATTATTGACAGCCTAACGGTCGCTGTAATACTTGTGTAATACGCATTGTGAAATTGAATGATCTTGATTATTGTGATGAGAAATTACTGATATATACACAGTGTACATTATCGCATACGAGCCTTCCGTATTTTTGTCATTCCGTAATTTTGATCTACAAATGATACCAAATGTGGCGCAGTGGATAGCTAAATCGCACAGTTGTGCGCACCATGTATGGACGATGTGCGGATGGTGTGTGAACGATGTATGCACGATGTGCACACGCTATTTTTGGTGCGTTGTGTGGTACCACAACTGTAATATGACCTGAAGGATCCATAGGTCCTTCTAATATAGAGGGTTTTTTGAAGGGAAAAAGTACTTAAAAAATGGCATTTCGTAAATTGTGAAAAATCCTGATTATATATTTTGCATATTTATTGTCAGATAAAGAAGCTTAACTGCTTACATTTTGAGATTGATTAAACAGGAGGAGAGGTTCTGTGATAATTCTAAAATAAAACTTCTTTTATGCAACATGAACATGCATTCACACAGTTTTATCAAATATGTTCTTAAAACCCATCAGTTGAGGCTTATGTATATAAGCCAGGTTTAAATGGACAAATGATATTATCCAACAGCAGACTGCAATAACATAATTTTATTATACTCTATCAGTGTGTAGATGTATTGACACACCTGGGTACTACAAGATGGCGCCGCCCAGGCAAGATGTCATGTAGTCGTCTACGACAGAAACGAACCTTCCTTTGAAGTTCAGATGGGTTGGGTATCGTAAATTATATTGTATACGTTTTTTGCCAAGTTTTGCTTCCCAGCGGTGCCATCCATTTAATGTTGAGATTCTGGAAAAGCATTTTAGAGGCATTTGTCTTCTCTCCTATATGATAGTATTACCTGTGCTATTTATAGACATTTGTGAGCTGTTTTTCACGTACCTGTGATACACCTGTGGTGTCCCTATGGTCGACGAATCGTCACGCTCTATTGAACTACACGTGTTGGTACGACTCACCTGTACATCATGACCAGTGTAACTTCTGAGGTATTAGAAACTGTGCGCACTGTCTTACATGGCGATAATGAATCCCACATAGCGAGATCTCTAAATCTACTGATTTAGAAGATGGGGCGAATGGATGAGAGACTGGTACGGATAGAGAAGAAAGTTAACAAAATAGACTCAATCGAAATAGCCATCAACAAATTAACTGGGAAAGTTCAAGAGCTGGAGCTAGAGGTAACGGCTGTAAAAGAAAAGAATAAAGAAATTGAAAAAAGTGCAGAGGCAATTGGTAAATTTTATGAGCAGGTCAAAGAAAAAACGGAACAAAATGCAAAAAACATTACTCATGCACATACTGAAATGAAAAAAACAGGAGAAACCATGGCTGACCAGGCTACTAGCACGGATAGAATTCAAAATGAACTTCTTAATTTGCGCCATGAACATGAAGCCATGAAAAATACAGTAGAAGATCAGCAATGTCGAGGAATGAAGTATAACCTAATACTTACCGGCCTCCTAGAACATAGAGACGAAGTAGGAGCCGATAAAGTCCGAGACTATTTTAGATGTGAACTCGGTATTCACAAACACATTGAATTCGCCAATGTCCATCGGTTCAATAGGCAAGGTAAACACCCACCGATTGTAGTGAGGTTCCTGTTCTTCGAGGATAAACAGGAAGTGAAAAGTCTCTGATACCGCCTTAAAGGAAAACGGTATGGAATCAGCGAGCAATTCCCCGAAGCCGTGGAAGAGAGGAGGAAGAGATTATACCCGGTGATGAAACATAATAAATCCGGTGGCCATCATGTCAAACTGGTTAGAGACAGACTCTACATAGACGGCCAACTCTACCAGTACGGGGCTACGGAGAGCGCGGATAGTGAGCGAGTAAATCGAGATGAAGATGCACAGCCCCACCTTTCGTTCAGTGAGGCGGTACAACGAGGGCCTGAGGACGTCACCAATGTGCTCAATACCCCTAACAACACGCGACGACCCAAGAGAGCACGTTCCACTCCCAACAGTGGGAACAGTCGCCAACAACCCCCGGTGTCTCGGGCGCGCACAACGCCGACAGACGATTTCAACGGGTCGTATGTGGGCCAATCCTCAGGAAGTCAACACATGGCATCGCACCAAGGAGGAACCACGTCATCACCGATCCGACGTCATCCTCCTGGTTCAGGGGGATCCCATAGACGAGCGTAGGGAAGCGTAACGAGAGGTCTCGGCCTCAAGAGCTTGAATATTGCATTTCTAAATGTATGTGGACTTATGTCTAAATCGTTACTACCAGAATTTGACAATTTAGTTAAATCGCATGATATCCTTGTATTTGTGGAAAGTAAAACTGATAATTTAGATATTATTAAATTACCAGATGAGTACACATACTTTGCAAAAAATCGAACAAAATTTAAAAAAAAATCAGGAGGTATTGTCATTGTTTTTAAAAAGAGTTTAGAACATATGTTACAATTTATCACTACCGAGTCTGAATTTGTACAATGGATAAGAATATCCCAGAAACTACTAAAAAATATAGATTATGATATTGTATTAGGGTGTACGTATATCCCTCCCGAAAGTTCCAAGTACTCTTCTCCCGATGCATTCTCCGATGTGGAGTCTGAAATGATTAGCTTGTGTAGCAATGACACCAGAGTAGCCTTAATAGGAGACTTTAACGCTAAAACTGAGAAGAAGCAAGACTATATTGTTCCGGATAGTTCAATTCTCAATGTTTTGAATATAGATGAAAGTGATGATCTCTATAAAATCATGTATGATTTTGAAAAACTAGAATTATATAACATTCCACTACAACGTTATAGTGAATGCAAGGCTAAAACTAACAATTTTGGCAATAAACTACTAGACTTTTGTAAGAATAATAATATATATATAGCAAATGGTAGAATTGGTTGTGATCAGTTTAATGGGAAAAATACCTGTAATGGCTCGTCTCTTATTGATTATTTGTTACTAACTGCCGACTTATTCAAAGTAGTAACATATTTTGAGGTTGTTGATTTTAATCCTCTATTATCCGATGTTCATAGTTGTATTGAATTTAAGTTCGAAGGGGCGTCTGAACTCATAAATACTCTACACGAAAATCCTTATGCAACCGACAAAAACGGTGGTTACGTGAAATGGAAGGATCAATTAAGTAACTCGTTTACTAATCTTATTGCAGATGATCATGATAATAAACTTGCTACGCTGAACGAGTATGTTAAAAATTTGAAAGCTAAGGAAACCGACCAAATAACTAATGCAGAAATTAATGATGTAACTAAAAATATCACAGATATATTTACTACGTCCGCCAACCAGTCATTCGGTCGCAAATCTGTTTACCGCGGAAATATTCATGAAAATAACAAACCATGGTTTACATCAAATTGTAAAAAGCTTCGAAAAGAATTTCACAAAGCCAAACAGAACTATCGTAAATTAAAAAATGATGTTAACAAGCACGCCTTGAAAAGGAAAAGTCGTAATTACAGGAAAGAGGTAAATAAAGCATACAAAACCTATGCATTCAACATGGAAAAGAAAATAAGAGATTCAGTAAAGGAGAGTCCAAAATTCCTATGGAATATTCTAAATAGGTTTTCGGGTAAACCCAAATCGTCAAAAGCTAATATACCAATAAACGAACTATATAACTATTTTAAAAATTTAAATTCAGCTAGCTATGAGGAAGATAATAATGAAGGACTTCTACAAGATATCGATCACGATGAAGTCTCTGAAGATCTCAATGCTGAAATTACCGAAACGGAAATTATTCGATCGATAGAAAGCCTAAAAAATAATAAAGCGAGCGGAATCGATGAAATACGGAATGAATATATAAAAAATACTCTCAATCAGTTTTTGCCTTTATATATAGATTTTTTCAACATCATTCTCAACACTGGGTTAATACCCCAAGAATGGACAGTTGGTATTATTAAACCTATATACAAAAATAAAGGTAACCAGGGCGATCCGGATAATTATAGGGCGATAACTCTGGTGTCATGCTTGGGAAAAGTATTTACCTCTATAATTAATGGTAGACTAACAAAATTATCTGATAAGATAAACCTGATATCCTCCGCCCAAGCGGGATTTCGAAAGGGATATTCCACTAATGAAAACATTTTTATATTGCATTCCCTAATTTCTTTATATTTTTCAAAGGGTAAGAAGTTATATTGTTCATTCGTTGATTTTAAAAAGGCCTTTGATACGGTGTGGCGAGCAGGCTTGTGGAAAAAATTACAAAATAGTAACATTACGGGCAAAATATTTAAAGTCCTTTATAATTTATATCAAAATACCAAATCATGCGTAATAAATGGTAATGATACATCCGACTTTTTCATGTGCAATGTCGGGGTAAAACAAGGAGAAAACTTATCGCCATTTTTGTTTTCCCTCTTTCTTAACGATTTAGAGGATTTCCTCAATCAACGTAATGTTTCTTGTTTGAATGAAGTGTATGCTCTTAGTGATCAAAATTTAGGTTTGTACTTAAAATTGTTTATTATATTATATGCTGATGATACAGTGCTTTTATCAGAAACACCAGATGGCCTACAGAACGCATTGAATGAATTCCAAAATTATTGTAATATATGGAAATTAACAGTTAATACACAAAAAACTAAAGTTTTGATTTTTGAAAAAAGAAAAAGTAAAAGAGACCATCACTTTACGTTAAATAATGAGATTTTAGAAATACAAGATTCGTACACATATCTTGGAATAATATTAAACTACAATGGTGTTTTTACAAAAGCCAAAAGTAAACTAACAGAGCAAGCAAAAAAAGCTTTATATGCATTGTATATTAAGATTAGAAATATTTCCATTCCTGTAGATCTTCAACTGAAATTATTTGATGCACTTGTGTCACCAATTTTATTATATGGATGTGAAATCTGGGGCTATGAAAATACAAAAAGTATCGAAAAAATACACTTACAGTTTTGTAAGGAAATTCTTAACATTCGGAAGAGCACCCCAAATTATATGGTATATGGTGAGTTAGGAAGGTATCCCCTAGAAATTGAAATCAGTGTTAGAATGGTTATGTTCTGGCATAAGCTTATAACGGGTGGATCGAAATTATCTAGTGTAATGTATAAGTTAATGTACAATTTGCACCAGAATTCTTTATTAAGTTTTAAATGGTTAACGTATATACGAGATATCTTAAACAATACTGGATTTAATAATTTATGGACTTTCCAAATATCATGTACAATTAATAGACAATGCTTGAAAAATATCATTAAGCAGAGATTATGCGATCAATTCATTCAAAGTTGGTTTCATGATGTTGAAACCTCCTCGCGAGGGCAAGTTTACTCCTTATTCAAATTTCAGTTTAATATTGAACCATATCTTTTAAAGCTAAATCGTAATGAACGAAAAGTAATATGTAAATTTAGAACATCAAATATAAAATTTCCTATAGAAACAGGAAGATGGAATAGAGTCCCACGCGAGGAAAGGTTATGTCCCCTATGTAATAACTGTGTTGGGGACGAATACCACTACTTATACCAATGTACTAATGTATCTGTTGTAGCTCTTAGACAACTTTATATACCAAATTATTATTATGTCAACCCAACTTATATCAAAATGAAAGGAATGTTCTCAATTTGTAACACGGTACTCTTAACAAAAGTAAGTAAATTTATACAAAGAGTAATGAAGCTACTTAATATCTAAAATAATTAAGCTAAAAGAATTATTGAAATGGGTTGTTATTGTATGAATTGTATCATGTGTCATATTATGTGAGTACTATGTCCATCAATGTATACTATGTATTATGTGACCTCTTGTTACGCACGTATACGTGTGGCGTGAGTGTAAAAATAAAACTTGAAAACTTGAAAACTTGCCATATCTAACGTTTTTGGCGTGAAACTCACAAAAAATAGCCTTCCAAAATATCTCACGGCGTGGGACCCATTTTCACGCATTTTATTTCAAGTAATTTGATCTCATGAAAAGAAACGAAATTTGGCTTGGTGACTTGCTCACCAATGTGTGAACTGTTAATCAATTAAATCAGTGATCCAACATCCAGTGGGGGCTAGATGCTAATTGATATGTGATGACAGTTGATATTAACATTAAACAGCAACATAAGAGCTGTTAATACCGAAACAGAAATGTTGGAGGTGACTATAAAATCGAAACCGGACACTGACATTAAATCCGGAATTCATTCTCTTACTGTCGGGATGTGATTGAGTGTTAATGAAAATAACATAAACAGAAGAAAACAAGTTTCTTCAGAATTGGATATATATAAGTAGTAGTTATTTGTTATTTATAATTTAACAAATTAATATTAAATATTCCCAATGTTTTGAGATACATTTTTTTCCAACCTGGGTTTAACAAGGACATCCCTCTAGAATTTCTTCTATTTTTAATTACTCTTATTTTTTGCCTTTTATGTGATTTATTTACTTTTAACCCTTAGGCTGCTACGCGTGACATATGTCGTTTTGAAAAGTCGGGCCGTCAGTGCTACGCACGACATACGTCGTTTCTCGGTCTGTAGGTTTTGATCGGTAGCCAGGAAGTGTGAAGTCGGGTTGTTGCTATACCAAACCCGAACGTGTATAGTAGAAGGCTTCTGATTGGTTGTTTTGTCATCACTTTCGATATTCACGGCAGTGTACCCTAGTAATAACCAAAGGTATGCGAGAGAATTTCAAATCGAAAAAAAAGTTATAAAAATGGAGGACTTGTAGATTGAAGCGATGAATATGATGGTAAACATTTATTCTCCATCGTCACCTACGATGATAATAAAGGTTTTGAAGGGTTTGGCATGGTTGATGTGGAAATACTTCGGTGTAACATAATATGTAACTTTCCAATAAATGGATTTGTGCCCTACGCAAACAGGAAAATATCGGCAGACCGAGGCGCATATGTCGTCTACAGGTGAGGCCGAATTGAACATTGACATTGATACGTTTTGAGCTGATTGATTTCTTCAAACTTTTTATCGGTGATTTAATCATAAACTAGACCGTAGCTAAGATATATCTATGCCGACTGTGACAGTAAATGTATTGAATGGCGACCTGAAACCTGTAGAAAATCACATGCAATTCTTGACGAAATACCTGACCTTTTTACCTGAGAACCTCCATGTAAATATACAGCATCTTATGTCAAAAATGAAGTTTATAATCTCTGTTATCATTTGCCAATCACATTTGCGGACGAAAATAATTTTAAAACAATCTTCTTCTTGCTTAAATCCGAATAATTAAAAGTTTCACCTTTTCCTACCTTTATTACCACCTGTACAGGTAAATACTGAAGCAACTTTAGAATTTAAAACGTTCATATAAACTAGAGACAACAACGAACAATTTTCATGCAACTTTTTTTTACATAGACTAAATATTTTCCAAGTTATGCACATTTGAAAAATCAAGTAAATCAATTTCAATTTCAATAATTAATTCAGCAGTGGTGTCCCTTTACATAGAAATCAATGTAGCAGCCTAAGGGTTAAATGTTGATAGCTTTATCTGGATATTGGGGGCTCTCACTCACTAGTAATTTCCAATTCCTCGTTTCGTTCAATTTGGGTTTTAATTCCTGGGGAATTTTTCCCTCAATACTTTTCTGTAATATTATTTACTTATCTGTTGATTACTTTACTGCTTTTGCTTTAATTTTTCCGTCTATTCTTAATACTACTAGGCTCTTGAATCGCTCAGGAGTTTCGTCTTGCCAGCTCTCTGCTTTTAAATTGCTTAAAAGGTTTCTTTACTACTTATGAGTATTTTATTTGCATCTCTTGAATCGCTCAAGGGTTTGCTCTAGATATCTACATGTATACTGTCTTGAATCGCTCAAGAATGTTCACTAGATCTTTACATTTGGCCTGTCTTGACCTGTCTTGAATTGGTCAAGAGTTGGTTGGCCTACTTTAAATATATTGTTGAGAATATATTTTTTCCTTGTGGCCTCTTCTTTGCTTAGGAGGCTACCTCGTCAGTACACTTTTGTTTTGTAGTATTGTATATAGTTAGCTTATAGTGTTGAGTGAGTAGCCCCTGATACGCCAAAGTATAAGTTTGTATTTTCTTTTTATCTTGCTATCTGCCTCATTTAAATATCTCGAATTGTAATAAACAGGTAAACTGTTGTTTAATTGTTTTTGTATAAACTGGACCGTATGTCACGTGTAAACCTTCCTAAAATCCTGTAAAATATCAATTAATCTTCAATTTTGGCTCTAGCAAAGTAATTAGAGGCTTCAGAATAACACAAGTTATTTAATACTATGTTATATGCTATATAATTTATGTTTTAAATGTCTCATGAATTTCTCACGAATTCAGAGAAAAAAATCTCACTATTTTCGACCAAATCTCACTAAAAATAATCACTGATCTCACTATTTTGCACCGGAAAGTTATGGCATGTATGATATATACATATTCATAATATGAAAAGGCGAAGCCTTAAAAGAGCGTAGCTTTTGTTGATCTCTGATATTTACTGATTAAGAATACAACTTTCAGAATTTAAAGCCGGCTAGTCGAGGAATAACAATAAAACACAAGCTCTAATGAGATTAAGACCGACATAACAATAGGGAGACCAGGGCAAGTTAGCGCTTTTTTATAATTAATTACGTTCTAGTAAGTATGGCAGCACGTCCGTTTTGGGACATTATTCAACTATCCTGTCGTAAGATCGGATGGCCGTAAGTTCTGCCCCCATTGGAATCAGCTTAATTATGACGTCATAAAGCATGCAACGTCAGATTTTACCGCCAATTCTACGAATTTTTATGTGTTGCATAGGCCGAACTTGCCACGGTATCATTGGCCAAAACTGTCGGGCCCAAATTGATATTTCAATAAATTCTTATCGTACAGCAATATGGTAGTGAGTGATTGGCTTGGCTTTTATGTATTATCATTTGAAGCTGTCAGTGTCTTACACGTTTGACTGTAAAAAAGCAGCAATTCTGTTTCAAAAAGTTCGCATAACTAGAAGCGAGTTCATGATTTTCTTCCTACCCTCTCAAAAGTAATTTTCTCCTGTTAAGACATTAATTTACATTAGAGTTTTCCTCGCCATTTTTTCGTCGTTGAATACCCATGCAGCCAACTAAATTGCTAACATCCGTAAACTTATAAATATTAACTCAAAAACAAAAAATATCAGGGATGGCCGAACTTGCCTCTGTCTCCCGTATGCAGATTTTTTATATCATTGATAATTGGTAAAAATGTATTCACAATATAATTTTTGCATCAATGACGCCATTTTCGTCCAGTCAAAGCTAAAGTAGATATTTGTTCTTGTGCGTAACGTATTTGATGGGTCGGTGGCGCAGTGGATAGCGCGCTCGTTTTCACCAAGATGGACGGATTCAATCCCGTTTACCTGCCCGACCAAGCGGATTTTCTCCGGATACTCCAGCTTCCTCCCATATTAAGAATTAAACCCTCTGTGTGCTTCTGTCAGGGCACAAAAAGAATGATTGAGATAAGCTGGGGGAAAACTGTTTTGTAATTACTATAGAAAAAAGTGCATATTACATATTTGACGATAAGTCTAAGTAAATGTATGGAGATGTTAGTTCAAAAATGAAATTAAAAAAAGAAAACATTATAATACTTTGATGTAACTGAAAGTGTCTTGATATGGATATGTAGTCTCAACTACTGTTCCATCCTGAAACACTGGGTTGAATTTCAAATTTTGTAACAGTCACCGAGGTTTGACAGGTAATGATGCCAAATAAAATTACAGTTTCTGTCTGTAACTAATTAGAAATCGGCACGCGTTTTGAAAAAGTAATACGTTGCTAAAAAAGGGCGTTGTACTTGGGTTGGTTGTCTGGAAAATTATTGTTAATTTCGTCATGAATGCATTTTCCATTGCTTCTTTGATGAGACGCGATGCATAAATAATGTAAAGACTATATCCAGACTTTCAAAAATGTCAATTATTTCGTTCATATTCTCAGAAAATGGAAATCAAAAGCTGATGAAATTTTAAATGATCTCTTTTTTGAAGATATCTCCTGGTAGAAAAAACAACAGAACTGGGTTGATGACAAAAAAGATCTTCAGAAAATATCCGCATTTTTACTTTTTGTGCCTGTGGAAAAAACTGAAATTAAAAAAAACGTCTTGAAGCACCGACAAAGAGATAAATGCAACGGACAACAGTTCCAGAATTTTCCGGTTATTTTTCATCCTTCCGGAAATAACCAATGAAGGCTGATGGAGTGTGACGTGCTTGTGATGTCATAGTATGATAATCTCTGAACGAAGTTTCATGCCTGTTAGTATCACATTTTATGTGATAAACTTTTTTTCACTTAGAATGTATATTATTTTTTATCTAAATACACAAGTAATAAAACATGAAGATTGCTTTCACTATATGAAGAAATTCATGTATGGGTTGAAACACAATTGTCTTTGCTTCAAGGATACACTTCCTGTTTCCCCACTGGACGTCTACCTCCAGACGAAAAAAAATTAAGGCAAAGTGTAAAAAGGGAAAGCAATTCTGTATACGCACGCATGTGTTACCATTAAAGAGCTTTGCTCGGGCGCCTTCGATGCCCAAGAGCTACGCTCTTATAAATACAATATGTCAATACTTTCCTCTTATCACATACCTGGCATTTTTGGGTACTCAGCTTATAATTATTACAGGAATACTTCACTGGGTTTATGGCCATGTTTTCATTTTGTTAATACTATATATATAAGAGGGATGTCTATCAAGTATTCCTCATTTAAAAACTTCCCCAAAAATATTCATATTATTAAATAATTGGGACAATTATACATTTTAATTTTCAAATAAATATAAGGACTTATAATATATAATGTTATAAGTTCTGTCACATAGCTATCCTGCTGACATCTGGTCAAATAAGCCCAATGTGCAAACCAGTCTGAGTCAAAGGGGTAGTGACAAAGTCAAACTTTCTCTTGATTAGGTTTGCAATATAAACGGTCTATCTGTTGCAACAAAGTTTGCACAGATATGTATTATATCCTTGCACTTGAATCTAATACTATTGTAGTTATCTGTTGCAGAAGACCTGCACAGTTACAATGCAATAAACGCAGTATTGTGGTAAACTGTCGCCGCTAGTCCACAGTACAATCTGCACATACAATTTGTAATAATGTGTGAGACATTGTCTACACAGCTACAAAATACTACCTAAACCGAGAGGAAGAATGGTACTATTACAAGCATTAAGTTGAGTCTACCCCACATATGCCAAAATGTTTGGTATTCCAACATCACGCCCTTCACATGATAACCAAATAATTTTGCAATTGCTAGGCATACTGTGAATAAAATTTTCATGCCACCAGGATTGGCTCGTTGGACCAAAATATCTACACCTTGAGACTGCCTGAGTCATAACGTGAAACAGTTGAGATCCCCACACTATAACCATATACAGTATATTTCACTTAACATTCATGTGGTTTAATTTCACATTTCGATTATCATCATGTTTTTTTGATGCACGTTTTTCCTGCTTTGTAATATAATTCAATTCTGTTATTATCACTTGTTTTGATGTCGATTTTGCTTATTATCACTTTATTGTGGCCACTCACCAAAACATCAAAGGTAAATGATAGTAAGAATCAATTGTACATGTTTATGCCCACAGGTTCTTGTGTCACACCTAGACGTGTTATGTATATTATCAACCTCACTTTTCTTTAAGGTCCACCAGACGGTATGGCAACCAGTTTTAAGTCTGATATGCGTTTCTGTGTTAGAAATAAATCATGTTAAATATGTACTGAAATGCATGTGTTTGTTTCATCTTAAATTACTGCTCAAGTCTCAAGAGTTGAGGTTAACATATAAGTGTCTGTTATAAGTAAATGTTCTCTGTGAACGTGACAGAATTGATTGAGTAACAATAGAATATCTTTCAACTAAAAAGCGTTGCAAATAATCAAACCTTGTTCAGGTTTCAAGTAATTTTCATGAGATTGCTTTTGTATTGTTAGCTCACTTGGCTCACCTGGTCCGAAGGACCAAGGTGAGCTTATGCCATACCATGGCGTCCGTCGTCTGTCCGTTGTCCTTCAGTCGTCTGTACGTCAGCAATTTCTTCAAACAACTTCTTATTCTAAACCACTGATTGGAATTTAACTAAATTTGACTGGAGGCATCCCTAGGTGATGGGATTAAAGATTGTACAAATGGTGGGGCTGACCCCCCAGGGGGCTGAGGCGTGGGGCCGAAAGGGGGCAATTTAGCTATATTGCTATAAACGACTTTTCCTGTAGAACCATGCAATGAATATCAATCATATTTGGTTGGAATCTTTCATGGGAGGCGAGGATTCGAAGTTGTACAAATGGTGTCGCTGACCCCCCAAGGGGGCTGAGGGGCGGGGCCTAAAGCGGTTATTTGGCTATATTGCTTTCTCCTCTGGAGCCAAGAGATGGATATCAACCATATTTGACTTGACACATCCCTAGGTAGTGGAGATTCTAAATTGTACAAATGGTGGGGCTGACCACCCAGGGGGTTGAGGGGCGGGGCTAAAAGGGGGCAATTTGGCTGTATTGCTATAAACGACTTCTTCTGTAGAACTATGCACTGGATGTAAATCAGATTTGGTCCGAAGCATTCATGGGTGGTGGGGATTCAAAATCGTACAAATGGTGGGGCTGAGGGGCGGGGCTAAGGGGTGGAGCCAAAAATTGTTTATTATTTGGAAATGGTTGAGATCCCCATCCTGTAACCATATATACAATTACTGAGTATAAAGAGAAGAATGCACATATGCTTTCAGGATGGCCCTAGGGTCTGGCTTCACCCTGAGAGACATAGTCCCTGGGTCATAACTTTGAAACAGTTGAGATCCCTACCCCAAAACTATATATACAAATGCTGGGTATAAAGTTACCAATGCAGTCATGATATTAGATTTGACTAGGATGATGATATTTGGCCAGTAAGTACCTTCGATGTAGTGCTATGAAGTTTTTCCTTAAATACATTACTTTGACCTTTGTTGAAATTCACATGGGTCAAATATGTTAGAACGTTTGAACCACTTCTTCTGAATAACTTAGACACATATGCTAATGATATATTTTGCAAGTAGTATGCTGTGATGTGGTGCTATAAAATTTCCTCAAATAGATGACCTTGACCTACTTTCAATGTCAAAGACATACTATATGTAAAACCTTTAAGCAACTCCTTCCTAAAAAGAAGACTGCCATTAAATAAATGACCTTGAACTACTCGACCAAATTTAGTATGAAATATCATTGGACCAAGAGGACTCAACAGTGTGAAAACAGAGGGTCTAGCTATCCAAAATGCATCAGGATTGGGCTTAATAGAGGTAACCAGAGAAAAATCTTAATAATCCTCCGTCAATAAACATTCCCCATGATTGCTGAAATGTCCAGGTGAGCGATACAGGCCATCTTGGCCTCCTGTTGCTGAACACGAAGAAAAGATCAGATGCTTACCACCAGGATAAGCCTCAGGATCTGGTCCAACCCTTAGGGACTTTATTCTCATGTTATTACATGGAAATGATTAAGATCCAAACTCTATGAATATATACGTACACATGCATACAGATTTCAGCATCATTGAGACTAGAGACAGATCCCAAAATGGAAAAATATTTACAATGCATGTTTTAGTAGGAATAATTTTTTTCTGTGATTGCTTAAATATACAGGTCAGCAATACAGGCCTTCTTGCCTCTTGTTTTAAACTTTTAATGTTTTTTTTTCTATTACAGAGAACATATACAAGTTGACATGTACAGACTATATGCCATTGGTGTTGACCTTTTAAGAGCTGTACTAGAAAACAGTTCTAAAACAGCAGCTACAGTTACGCGGGTTGCCAAAGTTCTCCTGCAAGCACTGGCTTTATTTAAGGAATTGAAAGAGAACAGAGAAGGAGCAAATACTAGAAGCGGTTCAAGAAAATATGTTCACGACTCCTTAGCAGTGTTTTATGATGTGCGAGAACGACTGACTCGATTTCTTACCAACAGCTGCACTTCAATGAACGACCCAACTAAATGCAGGGACAGTCTGTTGGTAAGATATTATCTTTGTCAACCACTAAAATGATAATTGCATACATTATGAACTGAAAGAATACATTAGAAATTAACAATGCTTTTTCAAATGTTCAAAAGTAAAACAAATAACATCAAACGTCAAAAACACTTTTGTTTATGTGAGAACTTCCATGTATGTCTTTGTCAAAATCAACATAAAAGCAGCAAATAACAAATTGGTTCCATGTTAAATTCCTAAAAAAAAGAATAATTTTATAATATGAATGTATTGATCTGCTTAGGTTTCATAACACCCAACTCGTGGGTTATTGATAATTTCATTGTGTGAATATAACATCAATTTTCTTCTGTTTGTATGTGTTATGGGAAAAAATAATTATGATTTATACCCAATTTCATGATTTTATTCCTTATTCTATAGTCTACTCTTTGAAGTTTATAGTTTATACTTGAAAATAAGATTGCTCTGTTTGATGTGTTTTCTTTGTAAAGAAATTTTATTAAAGTGGTCACTATCCAATGGAATGAAATGTAATTATATGTACACTATTCACTTGGAAAGACTTCAATTTATATTCCTGTGTCTATTTATATATTAATCACAGATTCAATTAGATTCACTTCAGGTGTTTATTAAGTATTGCTGGCTAACATCATTCATCTGCTGTCATTCATTTGAATTTTCACATTTTTTGACCTCTAAAATCTTAGTAAACTTTATTAAGAAACACAGAACCTATTAATACAATATTTTTGGATTGACAGGCCCAATGCATCAACCTATAGTGATCGTGCTTGCACAAAAAGACAAACTGTCTATATTTTCTTGTTGTTGAGTTAGTCTTCGACCAAAAATCTGACAAAATATGCAAAGGGATCTTTGACACTGCAGATAGAAATTAAAGCAGTATAGGCTATTAATGAATGTAGTCATATATGCCTACTGCATGATTTATGAAACTGTAAGTAGGATACATTGAACACATAAATTGTATTTAAGAATTCCTTTTTTTGCTGTGATAATATAATACAGCTTTCAAAAATAAATATGTTATAACAATGAAAATTAACATAAACGTTAGACTATCAATTTGATAATGTTTACCATGTGTTTATAACCATGCCAGATAAAACCATATCGTAGTCAAATCAAAGTATAGAATACATAATGTGTATAGTTAAAGGAGATATTCAAGTTGCACTAGCTGTACTATTGTTTATGCATGCTATATTACTTTGGTTATATTATGTATACACTCATAAAGAAAAATGTATAAAAATAGAAACAACTAATTTTGCTTTTGTAACAGGAGCAAGACGGGCCCAGTTTTGTTTTATTTTATTCCACATAAATGAATATGGACATCATTGTGAAGTCTGCCAATTCAGGATAAAATCTATAGAAAAAAAACACAAGCATTTATGCTGCAAATTCTCCAGTGACATGGCCAATTTGATTTTATATAACACAATAGATATATGGTTTGTTCACTTTTTGGGTCAGAGTGTGGTTGATATACTTAATAGTAAGTTGTGCTATTTTGCACTACCAGTTAAAATTATTATATATTTCCAGGTTTGGGATCAGATTCTATGTATAACAATGTCATCCAAAACACTGCAGGAAGGATTCCAAAGAGTTGTTATAGAGGAGCTTGAGAAAAGACTTGCCACCAAGGTAGTTATCAATTTTCAAACAGTTCATTTGCTTAACTTTTAAACATGCATATGGATAGTAAGTATAATGCCAGATGTTTTATATCCTGTCCTATTTGTTGCTTGCATGTTTATGCATAATTAAAGAGACTATCCACTTTGATTGGTTAATTGGTTTCTGCAAACACTCTCATGAAAATAGTTCAGTTATAATACAATTCATTGTGCACATTCATAATGACAAGTTCCAAGCAAAGTTTGAATGCCATATCCATGCATACATAATTAGGGCCCCGTATCGGAGATACGGGTGCCCTATAGTAATCACTCTGTCTGTCTGTCTGTCTGTCTGTCCGTCCACAAATTTTGTTCCTGGCTGATAACTTTAGTATTTATTGACAGATGTACATGAAACTTGGTCAAAATATTCAGTTCTCAAAAATACACATTGGGGTAAAAAGTCAAGGTCAAAGGTTAAGGTAATAAGGTTCAAAGGTCAAGGTCAAATTTTACATCTTTTCACTGATGAACATTTTGTTATGACATTATGAAGCAAAGCTGATCAGAATTAAACAAGGAGTCAACTGACCAAAGGTCAAGGTCATCGGGTCAGGGGTCAATGTCAAATTTTGTAGCTTTTCACTGGTGAACATTTCGCTATGACATTATGAAGCAAAGTTGTTCGGAATTTAACAAAGAGACACACTTATGTTAAAAAGTCGAGGTCAAAGGTCAAGGTCATAACATCAAAGATCAAGGTCAAATTTTGCATCTTTTCACTGATGAGCATTTTGTTATGACATGATTAAGCAAAGTTGATCAGAATTAAACAAGGAGTCAACTGACCAAAGGTAAAGGTATTTGGGTCAAAGGTCAAGGTTAAATTTTGTATCTTTTCACTGGTGACCATTCGCTATGACACTTTGAAGCAATGTTGCTCAGAATAAACAAGGAGTCAATTGACCAAAGGTCAAGGTCACTGGGTCAAAGGTGAAGGTTAAATTTTGTACCTTTTCCCAGATGAACATTTTGTTATGTTATTATGAAGCAATGTTGTTCAGAACTTAACACAGAGTCAACTGACCTTAGGTCCAGGTTACGGGGTTCAAAGGGTCAAGGTCAAGTTTGGTATTTTTTACTGATTAACATTTTCTTATGATAATAAGAAGCAAAGTTGGTCGGAATTAAAGAATAAGTCAACTGACTAAAGATCAGGGTCACTGGGTTAATGGTCAAGGTCATTTGGGTCCAAAGGTCAAAGACAAAGTGGATCTCTGACTTTGACTCTGGCTCTTGAAGGAGGAAGTATATAAGGTGAAATAAAACAAACCAAAGCTAACAAATGAGTATTGCACTGGTATTTACATTTCTGTTAGCCCCACAAATATGGAGGTGGAAGGAAACAAGACTCACATCATAGTACATGGGAAATGTATATTTTGCTTCCTTGCGACTCTTTTTGAAGTCCAAATGTCAAACGTCAAGCTCAGCTATATGGGCAGCTTGCTTCTTGATGAATATGGGGGATATATTGCCACAAGACGGGGCCCTTACTGACCTGTCAGTGTTCTAGTTACATAATTGATGAGGCTACCTAATTCTGAATAGTTTCTTTGTAATTTCTATGCAGTAACTCCCATGAAGATGGTTTGATTTTAACCAAAATATCTGTGCACATTGTAATTCACTGGTGCCAGTTTCCAATTTGATGTTTGCATTGTTTTCATGCAAAATCTCTTAAAAATGGTTCACTTTCAGCCAACTTTGGTTGGCATGTGCATTGTAATTTTAGTTGGTGTAATATTGTATTGCTTGTTGTTGAGGTTTTAGTATCTGTTCATTCAACTTCACATGGAAGCCAGAGATTTTCCTGGTATAAGTAATTTTTAATTAATTGTACTTGCACTTATGATTCATCCTATTGAACAGCAAAATGTCTACACCAAATCACTATACTGACACCAGATATATTATTTCCTGGGAGCAGAAGATATGTATTTACTTATAGGTTAAGGGATATATTGTTTTGACACTATCTTAAATGTGACCTACATGTACATTGTGTCCAAAATTGTTGAACATTTTTTATTAAACTTTGAAAACAAAAGTATTGCCATTTTGCTATGGCTAGTGTCGTTTACTATTGCAATCATAAGGGCCACTCATTGGATATGCAGGTGCCCTATAGTAAACACGGTGTCTGTCTGTCTCCATTCTTGTGTTTCTGGGGATTATCTTGGAAACCAAAAACTAATCTTTCTGAAATTTAAAATGGTGGCACACTGTGAAATGTAGATGTGCAATAAGAATTTAAAACAAATAGACTGTTGGGGGAACGGTCCTTATCTTGGAATCCAAAAAGTCTAAAATAAATTATGGAAATTTGACACAGTGATGCACTATGATATGAATATGTGCAATAGAGGGGTTTAAAAATGTTTTTAAGGTCAAGATAAAATTTGACTAAAAATAGATCTGGTGGGTAGGGGGCAGGCACATGGCAGGGGGCCTTTGCTAACCTGTCAGTATTCTAGTTGATATATATTAGACTATTCCTAGAAGAGAATTTTCCAGTACATCATTGTTCCCTGTTTTTATTTTCAGAATTTTGATGTTATCCTGACAGTTTATTGTGAGCATCTCGAGAAATTTGGGAGTGTCGTACAAGACATCTTAAGTACAATGGCTTTCAAGGTAAAATGAAAGTTTGCAGGTGTTCAGAAACTTTTGAAACTTGCATATTTTCTTTTTTTTTTATAAAGTTCTGACTTCCTAAAGTATTAATGGTTCATCTGCTCTCAATATTATGCCTCATACAAACATGAAACACTAATTTTATATCAAAAGCAATACTTACCACGTCCAATTATTATGCAAATGATTTCCAACTACCAGTTTTATAACTACCAAACGAAAGTTTCAAATGCCCCGCGCAAATACGAAACTACTCCGTTAGAGATTTGGGTACAACTAGGGTTATCCTCCAGGGTTGGGGACCGGTCTTACTTCAGCAGGTTGGGGGCTCGCTGAATGCTCAGCGGAACCCACCTCTGGGGCTGGGGAGAAAGTTGTTTTTGAAAGACCTATTAGGGCTCTAAAACGTCTCGCTCCAAGACCAATATCCCCTCCTCTCGTAGGTCTTGGCCCTTCGGAGCCTAAGAGAGCTTGTAAGAGGACTTTCTCAGACAGTCTCGAGAACTCTAACTTGCCCTTAACAGCAGATACTTCAGTGTCTTCTGTCAGGAGGGAAATGAAATGGAGAATGGGGGCAGGGACGATGACGTCCTCAACCTGTCACCTCGGAGTGTGCTGACTGAGTTTCAGTCAGAACCTCCTTCACAAGGCTTTGCCTGAGGGTTCTGTTGTTTCCTCGACTTTGGCTGTTGCCCATGCTAGGATGGCAGAGAAGGCTGCGTGCATCTGGTGCAGCTGGTCTGCTGTTGAGTTTGTCAGATTTGTCTGAGGTTAGGTCCTTAGACTACGCCATTCACAACGCCAAACTTGAGAGTCAACCAGCTTAGCTGGAAACTCATGAGCTTCGACAATGGCCAGGGCCGGCGACTGACCAGGTACACCACAAACTGGAGAAAATCCTGCGGCTTTCTCTCTAGGTACTCCATATTTTGATTTCCTGGCGGTGACCCTTTTCTGATTATCGGAAGTGCCAATCCGGGAGTTAGGTGTTGATGAGAGTGTCTGAAGGCCTCTGCAGCTTTGCAGTGTACACTGCTGGCCAATTTGGTTCTTACCAGGTGAGCCTCTGTGCTTAAAGGTAAGCCTATTGAGGAACCTTACCTTTCCAGGCTTTTGTCCTCTCCCTTCGAGGGTCCTTAGCTCTTCAGGGATGCCCTTCCTTCTATTCAGAAGGAAGTTAAGGGGGACCCAGTAGCCTCAGCACTTTTGGTTTCAAAAGTGTCGGCTGCTGGTAAGGCTGGAACCCCTCAGAGTTTGGGCCAGGCCAAGACGAAGGCTAAGTTGAGGCCTCGCCAGACTCAGTCTGCGGCTAAGGCTAAGTCCACCTTTAAGGCCAAAGCCAAAGGAAAGGGCAAGCAGAGTGCCAAACCCTCTAGGGGTTAAAAGCAGTGTTCCTGACTTCTTCCCTTGTTCCACAACTCTTCCGTTTTAGTCCGAACAAGTAGATCAGAGGTCTCTCTTACCTGGTCTTATAACGGTCGTAGACAGGCCGATAGACGTTTGGGAAGGTCTTGGCCTTCCTCAACCGGACCTTCCAGTAGGAGGTCGACTAGTGCATATGATAACATGTAGGGTGTTTGTGAAAAGAAAAGTGTTTTCAAAACCAGTAAATATTGTTATGCCCCTTGGGCCTGTTGTATTGTATATTATAATGTAACTGTGCATCTTATCCTGAATTGTCTATTGAGCTGATGTTATAGATGCTTGCCTCCACACAATATCAAAATACCTTTTTTTTAAGTGGCAGTATGATTGATATATTGTAGTCCCAAATATTTGTATTCCAGGCTTTGGAAAAAGGATCAATCATTTCAACCTATGGCTCTCGGTCACAGGATGAAGTGAAGAAGCGCTACGCAAAACTCTTGTCCAGTGTATTTGAGAAGTATTGGAGAGAGATGACAGAGGAACAGATGTTTCAAGAAGCTCTCAAGTGGACTCCATTTGTACATTTTGTGGACATGTTCTGTTAGTATTGAATTGATTGAAGTAATATCTCTGTCTTCACTTGCTCAATTAAGTAATGATCACCTTGTTCACCCATATCCATTCATTTGATATGCTCATCTATGATGGGACATTGATATATTATGGCATTGGGTGGTTGACTGGGCCTCAACACTATTTTATCTGAACCATAACGTGCCTGCTATGTTCACAAAACTCCCCATAAATGATTTGTCAGGAAATCTGCAGTTAGAAAGCCACCTTTTGCTTTATAACCACTATTTTGCTTCATCACAACTTCAGTGATCATTAAGGTTCATTTGCCTCTTGTTGAGGATATGGAAAATCCTGGTTTGTTATATGTATATTCAGGACTATTGGAACCTTTGTTAGCCCACTATTTTATGATAGCCAGAGATCTTGAATTTTGAGAATTAAAACTATTTAGCACTATTTCTCAGAAAATATGGCAGTAGTCTTTTTCACATTTCAAAAGTAGGTCCACCATGGTCCAAATAGTTATGCATATTGAATGATCAGAAAACAAAAATGGCTGAGAAGTGAACACTGTTTCGTTTAAGTGTTAGATTGTTAGCACTATTTACCAGAAAGTACTGGAGGGATCCTTCTCAAATTTTATACGTAAGTTCCACATGGTCCATAGCTATATGCATGTTGAATTTTGAACTGATCAGAAAACCAATATGAAAGTCTGGTGGCCGTTTTAAATTGTAAGTGTTAAAGTACTGGAGTGATCTTTCTCAAATATCACATGCAGGTTTCCAATAGTCCTTCATTGTTCATGTTTCTTTTTGATAATGATTGGAAAAATAAGATGACCATCAGACAACCATCTTGAATTTTGGCAGTTCAATTTTGTTATCATTATTTCTCATTTGTTGATTTTCATAGGGCCCTTATTTGTGCATGTGTCATTTGAGGCTGATCAGAAGAAAAAAAATGTATCACCAGACAGCCATCTTAGATTTCGACAGTCCAAATTTGTTATCACTATTTCCTAACAAATACCAGAATTTTTTTTCTCCAGTTTCTAATTTATGTTCCTGCTTGTTGCATATTAAATCCTGTGCTTGTAAATCAATCAAATGACAACATTACTTTGAAAGAAAGTGTCATACACAGCATTATGAAGTTTTGATAAACAGTTAGCACAAGGTGTATTTACTGTTTACTTGACTCAATCTAACAAATAACAGAAAAGGGAAAAAATCAAACCTTTAAAGGTGGTATGATGGTGGGCATAAAGATCCCTCTGGGATCTCTTGTTGACATTTTGTGAGAAAGAAAGCTGGAACAATAGAACAGTAAGCTGATAAGCCTACTAATACCCTTGATAACCATGGAAGGTTTTACAAATTTTGTCAAGAAACATTTCACAAGCTTATAAGGAAAATGTGTACCATGCAAACTCTTTAGTGGACCTTGTAAAGCTATGAGTCACTGCCACAAAGTAGTAGTCATAGTAGGACCCACAGAACTCCAGTTATAGCTATAACTCCTCAGCCAATCAGAGGCAGGCCATAGCGTCCATCATGAATCTATACAAAGTCTATCCTTTAGGTAGCACTTTACATAGAATTAACAGTCGTTCCCATATGGCAGCCATGTTGAATCCCAAAATTTATAAGTTGGCCTTTTGATGTAATAGTATATCCCCTATGTATCACTCCCAGAAAGAAATTGAAAGTACCAAAAGGGCAATAATTTTGGGAGTTATCTGGACAAGCTTTCATCCAAGGACAGACAGACAAGCTAATTCCAGATTATACACATACCCCCTCTCCCATCCCCTCCCATCCCATCCTGAACTTCGTTGTAGAGGGCTTTAATATAGTAATAAAAAATTTGCAATTGCATTACAAAACGTTTTTTTACTATTATACCAGATTTGGAAGAGCAGGGAAAGCACTTAAGCAATGATAGTGGATTACAGCTGACCAAAGCAACCACTGCCATTGAGGATAGAATGGGACAGCTGGTGAACGGAACTATTCTGGTGAAAGATCATAGTGTCATTTGTGCAAACTTCGAGCGTTTTGAAAAGCTCATCAGGTTGATGAGCAAAAAGAACAATAGTAAAATGGGCCCAACATACATCCGACAGCTGGTAGACTTGAGGAGCAAGGAGCTGCAGGCATTTTTGAATGCTTATGGTCTTGTGACAGTTTTGATTGACATGTGCAGTCGATTTGGAGGTATTATGAAAACTGAAATTAATAAATCCAGGACCAGAAATATTTTACACTCAAATGCTGTAATAATTATTTTCACAAAATTCTGTTAAAATGATTAACAAAATAATCAACATAATGTCATTTTTGTCTTGTTATGCCACAGCATGGGTGGTGTCATGTATTTGATGGGCGTGCTAGATTTTGACACTGCTTGCATTTGTCAGTAAATTAAAGCTAGCTTTGAGGTACTTGAATGGATGATCAAGACTGAAGCAATTATATTGTCAGTCACACAATTTGAGGTCAGTCATTGGGTCATTGTTAATAACAATGCATCACAATTTATGAGTTTTAAAATATTATAATGCAACAGTTGTTTAATGTCAAGTATGCATATAATGTTGTTTAATGGTACATTATATAACAAGTGATTTTGCAATACAATTGTAGCCAAAGGACGATCCTTCCCCTGAAGGAAATTTCCCCATTTTATTTATTTATTTATGCATTAATTAATTTTTAATTCAATTTTATATGAATATAAACCATTTTGTGTAGCCCATCTATTTAGTTTAGTGCCTTTGCATAGGAGGGCTGACATACAATGCCGCATCTTCCACTCATTGTTTTTTTTTTTTTTTTTAAACACAGCACGTTGGTTTAAGGACTCAAACAACTAAAAAAAACTACTATAAGTCATTACTAAGCTTTTAAGCTAATAGCTTTAATATTTGAAGTTCAACACTAGTGACAACTGTCTAGATTTATAGATACAATCCTGACAAAGGCTCCAGGCATCTGCTTTTGACAACCAGAAGTTTACAAACCAAACCGGTGAAATGGGACGGGAACACCCCGACTTTTGACCCCATATCAATCCGCCATCACATAAATTAAAATCTACTAAAACTGTACGTTTTTCTCAAGTTAAATATCTTTAGAATTCCTTCAATGCAAAATATGTTAACAATTACCCGTTGAAATTACTCAAGAGGCGCTGTATGTAACCAGAAATTGTTTAGGTAGGGATTACAATTGTATGAAACATTTGCTGATTGGCTGATTTAGTTGCGTGCGTCCTTAGCACTTAGTCCTTCTTCTCTGAAACAAAGAGAATGATAACAACCATATTTGGTTTGAAGCATCCCTAGGTGGTGGGTATTCAAAATTGTACAAATGGAGGGGCTGTACCCCCCTCACCCCAGGTGGATGAGAGTTGAGGCCAAAAAGAGGTAATTTGGCCATATTGATTTAAGCGACTTCCTCTCTTGAATTAGGAGAAGGAAAACAACCATAGTTGATTATAAGCATCTCCAGATGTTGGGGATTCAAATTCAAAATGGAGATGGAGGCTGACTCCCTTGGGCGCTGAGGGGTGGGGTCAAAAAGGGGTAATTTGGCAATATTGGTTTAAGCAACTGCTTCTCTGAGAGTTTGAGAATGATATCAACAAAACTTGATTACAATTGTCCCTAGATGTAGGTTATCATCTACACTCTATTATTACACTGCATACTGAGTAGCTGGTACATACATTATACATATGAATAAACACTATTCCAAGCTCTCATTCTAAGATTTACACACTCTTTTCTTGCAACAAGTGCCCACAGTGTGAGATTTAAAGAAGTGATGATGCACTATGATGATCCAGAATTATTGTTTCTATTTCAGTAAAAAGAGAAGCTTTAGAAAGACGATACAGGTCCTTACAGAATCTCGATGACGTACAAATGGTGCAACTGTGTAAACCAGGAGTTTTGGATGATATGATGCACCCAAATGAATACCAGCCAGTAGTTACAGCCTTCGAGCTTAGCCCAGAAGAACTGGATTTAATTCCACAAATGAAACATTGTTTCAACAGTACTGTTTTCACCACCAAATGGGACAGCACAGGCCAAAAGGTTGCACGACAACGCGAAGAGATGTTGTCAATTGCAGAGACGTTTGAACACGTTTGGCAGCCCTCCATAGTTTGGTGGACCTCTGTCAAGACAAAGCTCAAAGAAGGATCCATGACATTCCAGGAGTTTAGCAAGTTGTTTGGTAACATGGACTCTCCAACACTAGAAAGGGAGTTCTCTTTGATGGATGAAAATGGACCCTGGATAAAGGAACGTACGGATGAGATCCAGCTGTACAGAAATCTCGCGAAATGTGTAGAAGGAGCCAAGATCATATTGCAGGTGGTGGACAAGTATGACCTGAAGGGAGACTTTACACCTATCAAGCTGATCACGTCTGTTGTAAGTATCTCTTGTCATGTTGAACTGGACCAGTTGTACGGACCATTTACTTGGTATTTGTCATTCATTTGCATGCATAGTTGAGTATTCTAATATTCTAAATTCTAATATCTGACAGAATGTTTTGGTGATGTAATTCAAAATGAAAGTATTTGATGTGGTTGCTGGTATTTATATGACAAAACAGTTACAGACAATTGAACTAAAGCAGCTAATACTTTCTCTGTTAGGTTTTGATGGTTTGATGGTTTGATGGTTTGGATGAGGATGAACAAAGGATGTTAATGATAAATGTAACATTAGGATGTTTTCATGTCATATTCAAGTAACAAGATTAAACACAAAATCATGTGTGTATAAATTTAACCAATTTATGAAAGTCTTTCTGAAATATGCATAATGGACGACCAGAGTATTGCTTGATACTAAAATTAAGTCAACAGTTTACAAGTTACTTGTGAACACGATAGCAGTCTAGATCATGACTTACATACCTAGCCCAAATTTACTGCATCAAAATTTAGCACGCCAAATTTTTACCACTTGAATCTTATAGCAAAATACACCAAATTTTAGCAGTTTCAAATGTCTCAGTTCATTGTATCTTGATTTTGTTCTTTTGTGAATTTCAATTCCCACAATTATTTGAAGTCTAACGGCTTTCATAAGCACAGTAATCACAAATATCATAATTTTTGGCAGCAAAGGGAAGATCAGTAAATTTTGTTGTTACTTTTTGTTCAAGAATTTTATTCCTAAGAGAAGATTGCAGCAGGAATAGTTTTTTCCACTTGAGCATATATGACTTTTTGCAGATGAGTGGAACAGACATAGCCATGAATACCCTGGACCAATCCCTGAAGCAGACCTGTGCTGTCCTCAGGGGTGTAGACGAACGCCATATTGAGTGTCTGAAAGAGTTCATCAAATGTGATCCACTTATACTCTGGTTGAAGGAGTCGATGCCGTGTACGTAACCTTATTGTACTTAAACATGGATCTTGGTAGACTTTGTTGTTATAAAAGTGTTTTCACTGTGTGGAAATGCTTGTGTTTTTTTAGTATTCAGTAAATTTGGGTGAAAATATCCACACACAAATATTTATGTAGAATAATAAAGGTTTCTGAACCATTGCCAAAGTGAAAATATCGTCGCACTGACTCGCAGTAGCTTGAAGCTGAAAGACAACTGCCATAGATACATAGTGAAAATATCGTCACACTGACTCGCAGTAGTGAAAATATCGTCACACTGACTCGCAGTAGCTTGATGCTGAAAGACAACTGCCATAGATACATAGTGAAAATATCGTCACACTGACTCGCAGTAGTGGAAATATCGTCACATTGACTCGCAGTAGTGAAAATATTGTCACACTGACTCGCAGTAGTGAAAATATCGTCACACTGACTCGCAGAAGTGAAAATATCGTCACACTGACTCGCAGTAGCTTGATGCTGAAAGAAAACTGCCATAGATACATAGTGAAAATATCGTCACACGGACTCGCAGTAGCGAAAATATCATCACACTGACTCGCAGTAGTGAAAATATCACCACACTGACTCGCAGTAGCTTGATGCTGAAAGACAACTGCCATAGATCCATAGTGAAAATATCGTCACACTGACTCGCAGTAGTGAAAATATTGTCATACTGACTCGCAGTAGTGAAAATATCGTCACACTGACTCGCAGTAGTGAAAATATCGTCACACTGACTCGCAGTAGTGAAAATATCATCACACTGACTCGCAGTAGTGAAAATATCATCACACTGACTCGCAGTAGCTTGATGCTGAAAGACAACTGCAACAGATACGTTCATTGACTTTAGCCAATACTTAACACAAC
The DNA here is from genome assembly GCF_002113885.1 of Mizuhopecten yessoensis. Lineage (NCBI taxonomy): Eukaryota > Metazoa > Mollusca > Bivalvia > Pectinida > Pectinidae > Mizuhopecten > Mizuhopecten yessoensis. The sequence goes on along the minus strand of NW_018407803.1, from coordinate 30,775 downwards.
AACTGTCACACAGAACACCAATGTAATCTAGACCTCAAAATGTGCTGCTCAATTCTGCATTAATTAACGAGTATATTTACCAATTTTAATCAGTCTTTTTACACCCAATTTCTTACAACGAAAAAAACAACAATGTAGAGAGCAATACACAAACCATAAAACTGGGGGGAAATCTGAATAAAAAGTAGAACATTAATTGATAAGTAGATTATGACATAGTTTATAATAATAATAGTTTGTTTACAATGTATATTGATAATGTAAATACTGGACAAACTCCTACATGATAATATTCTGTGTGTGCATTATATATTTATATATACAAAATATATGAATGTTTCCTTAAAGTATGAATCTCTATCTATGCAGGTCTATAAATATTGAATGAAAATTGTATGTTGAACAAAAGCCCTCCTACATTGAGGACATGTTGTCATAATGATTACTTTACTGAATGTATGTTTGATAAAAATAAATAAAAGTTTTCGTGCTACGATCAGTCTACCCGTCTAAAGAGGCACTATGTGAGCGCTTCCACACTTGAAAATAATTTTCACTTTAACAGTTTTGGGGCAAGGTATTGAAAAATTAAAAGAAATGAATTTGATCTGGATTGAATTTTACAAAATTGAATACATATATAATAGAGCCATGTGTACAAGGCTGTCGATTTTTAAAAACTTCAAATGTTTGAAAAATAGTTGAAAAAATATATCTTCCAGCTGGTTTGAAGGAACTGAAAGTGTTTGTGGATTTGGCAAGTATCTCTGCTGGAGAAGGAGATATAGAGATTGACAAGGTGCGGTGTTTACACTCCGCCACCACGGGATATGCTCCACTCATCTTCAACCTCACAGATGACATAGGCTATAAAGATTTCCTGAAGAAATGTGAGATGGTATGGAAAGAACTGGACGCTGATCCCAACCTCCCCAAGAAGTTGGTAGGTTTGTTCATGCTGACAATCCTTTGTAAATTTACTATGAGTGCGCTGTTGTTGATGACTTATTGAATTAAAAAAACGGCCCTAGCAATCAAATATAGATCGGGTATATATAACCTCCATATGATTGTAAGTCCTTGATAGAAAAAGCTATCTGTCATTATGGGAAATCCTATGAATTTTAGTGACAAGCTACCCTTTTATAACAATCAGCGTTCTGTACAAGATCATTTATTAAATAAAAATTCTTGTTCAATTTATTTCTGTTAGCTTTAAAAGATCATGCAAAATTTGTATGACATCCCCTTCATAAGTGAATTAGATGTACCCCCTGCCACAAAGTAAGGGTGGAGGTACACTAAGTGAATTAGATGTACCCCCTGCAACAAAGTAAGGGTGGAGGAACACTAAGTGAATTAGATGTACCCCCTGCAACAAATTAAGGGTGGAGGTACACTAAGTGAATTAGATGTACGCCCTGCAACAAAGTAAGGGTGGAGGTACACTAAGTGAATTAGATGTACCCCCTGCAACAAAGTAAGGGTGGATGAACACTAAAATTGGCTTGTTCATTTGTCTTTCTGTCTGAAGACACACTCTTATCTGCATAATTCCATCTGCAGTGTTTGGCTGAATTTCACAAAACTCCACAGATGTTTTCAACACTTTCTGAAGTTGTGCAACTAATATTTTGGTATTTTTTATGGAATTATGCCTTTTTTTATCCCCTGCTTTCACCGAAACAGGGGATATTAATTTTGGTTTGTCCGTCTGTCTGTCTGTCTGTCTGTCTGTCTGTCTGTCTGTCTGTCTGTCTGTCACGTTTCGTTTCCGTGCAATAACTACAATAAATGTTAACCGATTTTCTTCAAACTTGGTCACAGGGTTAAATGCCTTAAGGGCTCAGCCAAGTTTGATGACCACTTTCAGTGGACCCTATTTGGTGGAGTTATGGCCCCTTGAATAATGAAAAACGTCATTATCTGCCGCACTTCGTTTCCGTGCAATAACTACAACAAATGTTAACTGATTTTCTTCAAACTTGGTCACAGGGTTAAATGCTTTAAGGGGTCGGCCAAGTTCGACGCAGAGTTATAGCCCCTTGAGTAGCGAAAACGTTATTATCAGCCGTTTCTGTTCATTAACTTTCGCAAATATTATCTTATTGTTTTCAAACTTAGTAACAGGGTTCAACGCATTAAGGGCTCAGCCAAGTTTGACAACCTCTTTAATCGGACTCCATTTGGCAGATTTATGGCCCCTTGATTAACGAAAAACGTGATTATCTGCAGTTTCCGCTTAATAACTCTAGCAAATATTAGCCAAATTCCTTCAAACTTGATAACAATGTTTGTGTTCCTCTGTCTTTCCATCCATCTCGGGCACTCTTTGGTTTTCGTGTGTTAATTGCTGTAGATATTGTTCAGATGTTTCAACCAAATTCCTTATGCACATCCAACTCCATGCTAAGTTTGCCAACCGATGTGATTTGTGCTTAATTACAGATAATCAATGAAGTATAGGGCTTTTTTTCCCTTCAAGTTTCAAGCTATACATTATGTCTCAACAGCTTGATACTCACATGTTTAAACATCATCTCAATAATGTTAACCTACAATATGTCCTGCAAGCGGGGGATATAAATTCCATGAATTTGCTTGTTTTTACAAATGTTGGCCAAAATTTCCTCAAAGCAACATCTGCTACCATTTCCTTCCAAATGTTATGAAACTTTGTATGAGTCAGCAGTACCCAACACAGTTGTTCACTTGCCATTTATTTTGTTTTCAACTTTTTCAGTAGGAGTTATGCCCCTTTTTCTCATTTTTGTCAAAAGAATTTTTCGTGACCTTCTCAACTAATATTTATGAAAATTATTACACATCATCATTACCATTTACAGTTATTTATTTGCAATTTATTTTAAATTTCCACAGTCGTTAGAAGTTATGAACCTTTCACAGTTTTTCATCTATGAATTTTACCCCATCTATAAATTTTTACAAATTTTTTATGCAACTTCATACACATGACCATTCCCTAGCTAGCCATGTACTTGTGATGTTTTTCTCTCATTATTTTGATAGCAGTTATACCCTTTTCACACTCCTATATTTCGTTCAAACATACTTTATAGACATAAAATAATCAAAGGTATTGCACATAAGTTCTTACAATTTACTAAGCCCTCACCCATTTATACATTTCATCAGAAAATGGTGAACTATTCTGAAATGAAATTTACCTGACAGGTTTTCCTCAGAGAAGGTGACTTACATTCCTAGTTGTCCTCTGTTTCAGCGTGACACCAACAGACAAATTGAGTGGCTCAAGACTGTGAAAAAAGCTCATGGTTCTGTTGAAGTTACCTCCCTTGCACAAACCGCGGCAATAAACTCTGTTGGGATTTATCAGGTTGGACGTTTACCAGATCAGAAATGGGAGCAGAAACCCGTAAGTACTGTACAGATGTTGTAGAAGAGACTAATAATTCTGATAATTATAAATATTCTTAAAATGCAGCCTCATCATGTTTACCCCAAATGCTGCAATAATGTACCTATGTTCACGTCTTCACAATTATTAACAATTATGAAATATAAAAAAATAAAAATCAACTTAAGTCAACTGAATGCATTAAATTTGAAAATTAAATCATACATTAGTGTCTGAAATGTCAAATCTAATCTACTGCATATTGATTATGTTACATCTGTTCAATTATAGTAAATGTCTGTAAAGTATTGTAAAATGAATCAACAAAATTTTACTTCTAGCTGTTACTTGTTTCCATTGTTTTTTTCTATAATAATAATAATAACAATAAACTTTATTTATTGAGGATACAAAACCTGTTTAACAAAGCTAATCTTCCACAGGGTCCTCTGTTAGTAAAATTGGTTAGTAAAAAGACAAAGTAGTATCACAGCAAATAAATGTACATAAAATAATTATCACCGTTGCTACTTGGACATAATTGTTGGTCTTACTAAAACAGCAATTCATATCACAGTTATTTCATAATTTAAATGGTCGTTCAATACAGTTACAATAAAATTATCACAGTAGAAACGAAATATATTCCGTGCTTAACCCATTATGGTTTTCATTAAAAGACAAATTGTCTAATTTACATATATGCTAATGTAGCAAAACTAAAAAACTGACGGAATACACACTAATATAGCGAAAATAAAACAAATCAAAGCTGTATCTAAAAATAAAAGACAATTAAACCGCATTCTTAATGTTACCAATCATATTTTGTTTGAATTTTGTCAAGGAGGAAGAGAGTCGTACTTCAACCGGTAAATTATTCCAAATCTGGCTCCCTTGTACCAAAAAGTGTTTGGGATAAAATGTGGTACGGTGTTTGGGTACCTTTACAGAGTTTTGGGATGCTGATCTAGTATATCTGTTGGTAGACAAATTAAATTGATTAGAAAGATATCCTGGAACTAGATTATTTATACATTTGTACACCATAACACCTCTTTTGAATTTCAAATATTCGCCAATTGGTAACCACCCTAATGAAGAAAACATTTCTACTGATGGTGTATCAAATTACCTCTTTCATCAAGTGAGTCATTTCCTGTCAAATTCTGAAAAACAGTGAGTTGTCCCATATATATGAAGTTACTGAATTTTCCAGAACTAAATGAGTCAAATTGAAAAAGTATGAATATTTTACTAATAACACAAAGGAATATGAAAAAACTGCTCTTCAGAAGATTAAGATACGAGGGCAATTCAATAAATTCTGTCACCACACAGCTACTGGTGGTACAGGCAATAAAATATTTGACCACCTTGGCAGACTGCAACACCATTTAAAGAACAATGCATGTGCAAAATTTCGACATCATCTGACAAGAATCGCACAAGTTATTCATGTTAGAATGGTATGCACTCATGACTAGTGGCAACTTTTCAATGCTAAAAGGAAGACCAAGTCTAAATACGAAATATGCTCCTATGTCAAAGCACGGTGTGCTTTACAGATACCGCCAAAATAGATACATGCAAAGTGATGCAGCTTATTGTTTCAAGTGAGTGAACAAATTCAAGAATAGTAAAGTGGAAATCAAAGAAGAACATTGCTGCTGTGAAAACAATATTAGGACAATGGTGGTTTTACTGTTTCTGAGAGAGCTCATATGGTTGGTAGTCAATATTAGGACAATGGTGGTTTTACTGTTTCTGAGAGAGCTCATATGGTTGGTAGTCAATATTAGGACAATGGTGGTT